>NC_063261.1:18408365-18709272 GCF_019578655.1 Ricinus communis | reverse complement strand
GGCATATAATTTTTACACGAATAATTATACTAACAGTAATCAAATGTTACATTTAATTTTATTTTTGTCATAAAATTTTAATTTATTTCATTTCAATTATTTAATTTAATAATTTAATTATTTTATCAATAAGAGAAGAATATATTATATTTTCCTCTCTTAATTACAATTTTTTGAATTTATCATTTTTACAAAAAAAATATATATATATATATATAAAATATCTTGTGGTTAGTCGTTTTTACATTTGGAGAACTATGATTTTTTTTGTAATAAAGAAGTACCATGTGATTCAGTTTTCTTATATTTTTATTATCTTACAAATTAATATTTTTAAAATTTTATGATTTAATATTAGTATAATATTTAATTTCAATAATAAAATTACTTTATAGGTGATTTACTATTAAATAAACTATCAAGATACTTCTATAATTTTGCTTTAAAAAATTATTTTATTTATTTAATATGAATTCAATGTAGTTAGTTATATTATTAAAAATATTAAATCATAAAAATTTAAAGATATTAGTCTATAGAATTGTAAAAATATAAAAAAACAAAACTATATAATATTTTTTTATTATAAAAAACAACATTCTATCTTCTTTTTGTGATATCAATTTCTCATTTATAAAAATAACTAAATTGAATGATTGAAACGAAATAAATCAAATTTTATAATAAAAAAACTAAATATAAAACTGAATAATCATTTATATTCTTATCCCAATTTCTTTTTTAATGGTAAACTAAGTTTATGGTAATTATCCATTACACTTAAAAATCAACATTATACTAGATCCATCACTGCTCTGTTGGGCCAATAAGAACTTTCTGTGCTCTAATCCAATAATATTGCAAGATGGGCTGGATAGATCATATGGCAGGCCTCTCAAAACAAAATCTGTATTTAAAACATCAAATGCTTTCATCATTTTGTGAAATAGCAACATCACTCTCTCTAACTGCCAAACCAACAACAGACATCTTAGAATATGGATGGATTCAAGAAAGAGACCAAAAAATAAATTATGTGTGAGAAGGAAAGGTGAGAGCAGAAAAGAACAGAACCTTATTTCAAGAAAATATAAGAGCCACAACCATTGAATTATCAATGGTTAGATAAGGGTTCAAGAATTTGTTTCCACAAAAAAAGGAAAAAAGAGCTCTAAAACTTTTATAAAGAATTGAACAAATATGTCTGTCAACTTCTTGCTTCCCACTCCCCATATTTTATTTTTCACATTTATCACTTTCATTTTTTATTTTCTTCTGGCTTTAAATTCATTTCCTTATTTCTTGGTTGTAATAGATTGCCATCCCAATACAGACACACTTCCACTTCTGTGTCATAACACATAGCAATGGATTCAAGTGCAGAGGCTGCCCAAAGAATTGCAAGGATTTCTGCTCATCTTCACCCTCCAAATTTCCAGGTTTTCTCTCTTTTTGGCATGCATCACTGTCAAGTTTCTAAGACTAAGCTATCTTTGTGTCATCTTGAAACTTGATAATTCTTCAATCATCTTTTTCAGTATCTTCAGTGATTCTTTAGATGGTTTAGTTTGGGTTTTGGTTTGATGCTTCAAATAATGTATCAATAGTCTGAATTGCTCATTTTCTTTATTTAGCTCTATTAGAGTCTGGTTATATCTTTTATTACTCATGCTTGTTGATTTCTTTCCGCTCGTTTTAGTTTCTTTCATTGTCTGGGAGAAATTAGGCACAAAAATTCAGGTCATTTCAGTTCTTGCAAAACCATATGATGTTGTATAGTTTCATTTCTTTCAAAATTTCTTCTCTTTCTTTTTCTTGAAATAATTGAATTCTAGCAATTATGACTTTCTGAACATGAGAATTGACTAAACACAATTCAATTGGATTTTAAGTTTATTCTTGGATTGTATTCTGAATGTTGTATGGACTGTGGCCTTTGAATAGATGGAGGGAAGTTCAGCTCTGAAAAGAGCTGATTGCAGAGCAAAAGGTGGATCTCCTGGGTTCAAGGTGGCCATCTTGGGTGCTGCTGGAGGCATTGGACAACCTCTTGCAATGCTTATGAAGATGAATCCATTGGTCTCAGTTCTTCACCTCTATGATGTTGTCAATGCTCCTGGTGTCACTGCTGATATTAGCCACATGGACACTGGTGCTGTGGTAATTATCAATACCCATTAGTTAGATTTCATATTTGTGATTGGATCTTTCTTCTATTATGAGAATTATTTTTTGTAATTTATGGAGTCAATTGTTCCTCTTGATGGGTTAGGCTATGCAGAATCTGGCAATGACTTTTCATTTGGGTTTTCAGGTCCGTGGTTTCCTAGGCCAGCCACAGCTTGAGAATGCTCTCACAGGCATGGACCTAGTAGTCATACCTGCTGGTGTGCCAAGGAAACCTGGCATGACTAGGGATGATCTGTTTAACATTAATGCTGGGATTGTCAGAACTCTCTGTGAAGGCATTGCAAAGTGTTGTCCCAGAGCAATTGTCAATTTGATCAGTAATCCAGTTAATTCCACAGTTCCAATTGCAGCTGAGGTTTTCAAGAAAGCTGGGACTTATGACCCTAAACGACTTCTTGGAGTCACAATGCTTGATGTTGTCAGAGCAAACACTTTTGTGGTATGTATTGAGACATGGGACTAGCTGTTAATGTGCATCTAGATAACCTACTTAAATGTAATTTAAGATAATGGGGCTATTGGGGCTTTCTGGTTTTCTGCCTTCTGTTGTCTTATTTATGAGCTTTCTAAATTCTATTTCATGACCACAGGCAGAAGTGCTGGGACTTGATCCTAGGGAAGTTGATGTTCCTGTTGTTGGAGGTCATGCAGGAGTTACAATTTTACCACTTCTATCACAGGTTTTATAGATTATTTGCAAAATGCCAACATGAAATTGATAACGTTACTAGCTCCATTATTTGGCACATATGCTGGGAATTGCTTGCAGAAGAATGAATTCTCAATGCACTCTTTTCAGGTTAAGCCTCCGTGCAGCTTCACCTCAGAAGAAACTGAATACCTGACCAAAAGAATTCAAGATGGTGGCACAGAGGTTGTTCAGGTAAGGCTGGACATTGGATGTGAGCATATTGTTGTTTCCTATGATACATATCCCTTTGTTGATTGTCTGCTTGAACAGCATTATGAAGCTCTTGGTTATGGCCAATGTTGAAAATTTCAAATACTACCATCTATCCATCATTTTTTGTGATATATGGCTTATATGTGTTCATTCATCAAACCCTGAATGTTTTCAACAACCAGTAATGTAACTTTCTGTCAAAAGAAGATAAGCTACAAGTCATACAAAAAGTACTCTTACAATTTTTCAGCTCTTTCTTGTAAGCTGACCTAATGTATAACTCCTAGGTTTGCAATTCCTAACGTACAAGTTGCATGAACTGCTTATAGTTTTTGCCACTTTTATTGCATTCCAGTATATTTAATTACTTTTGTAATAATAGAGTTGAGATTCTTATTGTGTCTGCAGGCAAAAGCTGGGGCTGGCTCTGCAACACTTTCAATGGTTAGCAAATTTCATTCGTCCAATTTAAACTTTAGTTAAAAGCTTGATTTGAAAGGTTCTAATTCACTTTTATGTTGAAAAAATAAAATCCTCATATAATAAGTACAGGCATATGCAGCAGTGAAATTTGCCGACGCGTGCCTTCGAGGTTTAAGAGGAGATGCTGGAATTGTTGAATGTTCATTTGTAGCCTCTCAGGTACATTTTTGAGTTCCTTTCTGTGATCATATTCCCATTGATCCTATTTGAACTTTTTCATAATCGAGCATTTGGTTTTGTAACAGGTGACAGAGCTCCCGTTCTTCGCAACCAAGGTACGGCTTGGCCGTAATGGAGCTGAGGAAGTCTATCAACTTGGTCCCTTAAATGAGTATGAAAGGTATGAATATAAACATTAACAAAAAACTATGGTTCTTGATGTTGGCACAGAAGCGTTAGAAAATAATTATTCTATTTATTTACCATCAAATAACAGAATTGGGTTGGAGAAGGCGAAGAAAGAGTTGGAAGCAAGCATTCAGAAGGGAATTTCTTTCATCAAGAAATAGAAGAGCTTTGTCATGTAAATTATATTAGTTTATCATATATAGGGAACCTTGTATGATTTTGTTTTGAAAAGGGCAATCTTCTTGTGTCTTGACTTTTTCGAAATGAATATTTCCAATAAAGTTCAGCTGATATAGACATCAGAATTCATGCTTTTTCAATCTTGACAAAGCGAGAAAAGGGTGAGAGAAGGAATAAACACCATTAATGTCAACAATGCTTGATGTAAGATGGGAAACTCAGATCTATTAGTCAATCAGGAACCAAGCACCCTGCATATGGATTCTCAGAACGCTAGCATATATCACTATATCGTCTCATATATTAGAATTTCTTTATATTTTATATACACAACTTTTGTACAATTTATATCTTCTTTTTAACTTCTCATACTTAAGCTAGGGAAAAAAGTGTTTTTTTTTTAAAGAAGAAGGAAGATTTACACTCTCCAGAAACTTGGACAAAATTAAACTCCTGTAACGATTTACAAGGTGAAGGGGTTTGAGGGAGGGTGAAAAATAGGGATCTTGGACATTGTCACATTACCCATAAGAACATTAGCTTCCACGGTATCTTCAATAATCACAGGGTTAACCTGCATCACCTTCTCTGGTATTACCTTCTCACCATCAACTTTACCCAATACCTCGAAATGCATCCTGACCGACTCGGGCTTTGTCCTCCATGCAGGATAGCCCTGAAAATCAAAGCTATCTCCTTCCTTCAACTTCTTCTCAACCTCAAATCCTATCTTCACAAATGTCTGAGTTGACACATCTGCCTTCAACAACTTGAAGAAACCTTTGTCGTTTGCCTTAGGACCCAACACAGAAGCTAGCAATTTTTCGAAACCAAGCAAATTTGCATTTGAGCCATTTAGAGAAGTGAGAGGCCACATTGTAGTGAAATGTTTGGGAGTTAATACAGTTGCGGCTTCTTGCAACTCAATAGGAGTAAGAGCATCAACGGCCTGGGATTTTGCAGGTGAGGATAACTCCACAAGACCTGGAGCAAGGCGTCTTAGCTTGAGCCTGTTATTGGACGAGGACGACGATGACGGAGAAGTGAGGGAAGTGGGGCCAACAATGCGGAGAGATAGGAGTGGAGCTCCTTCAGTGCGAGAAGCA
Source organism: Ricinus communis (assembly GCF_019578655.1). NCBI lineage: Eukaryota > Viridiplantae > Streptophyta > Magnoliopsida > Malpighiales > Euphorbiaceae > Ricinus > Ricinus communis. The sequence continues at coordinate 18,704,061 of NC_063261.1, read as the reverse complement.
CGGCGGAGCTGCTCAGCAAGGGCCAGAAGACCAGAGGCAAAACCATTTTGAGTTCTATTAAAGGGCAATGGAAGATCAATTGGGTGGCGTAGGCTAACAGATCTGGCACCCTTGACTGTAACTGCAGCACCATCTGCCAATATAACTTTCTTCAAGACACCAGCATCTACATCATGCTGCGGAACAGATGCAATTCATTAGAAACATAAAAAAATGCATAAATTCTTCTAAGATAAACATGTGCACTAAAGTTCTTTCCGAAGTGAATGACAGAGCATTCATAAAAAAATATTATGGAAACAGAAGTAAATTTGGTTGCTGTGCAGCAATTTTAGTAAATAGGAAACTAAGATCCTAGCAGAAATTGCCCAAAAACATCAGCCAGTCTAAAGGTATGCTCCTACAAACTAAGCCAAATGATAACTTCAAAATGAATAAAGGGCACTACCATGTTATGATCCTAGACCTTCAAAATGGAAATTCAACACCAGTAAAGTATAAACCTCATCCCTTCACCTCTTCAACATCAAGTGGCTAATCTATTATCTAAGGCCACAAAATTGCAATAATTAGATAGTGAACCGACACTTTTACCATTGCACTACAAAATGCTCCTTGAGTTACAATACAAATTCTGATTTCAGGTCATGCATAAGTTCAAATCAAAATCTTTTCCACATATCCAAATACCATTTTGCTTTTATCCAACCAACACATTGTTTTTCCAATACGGACAAATATTTAATTAACCAATGAAATCAACTAACTTCAGATGTACTAATCCATAACCATTTTCTTAATCATACTTAACCAGAAATTCAAATAATATAATCAAATGAAATAACAATTTAAAACAAAATATAATAATACATACCGGCAATGAAATGCGCATATTCTTGGCATCTTGAACCCAGATCTCCATAGGTCCAGCAAGCTGAAATGGAGCTAAAACAGGCAATCCATTATCTGATTTCCCCTTCTTCTCAACTAACATATTTTCATCACCGACCCTAACCGATCCTTCTTCTTCTTCAACTCTAAAAATAGGCAAATCCACATACTCCCATCTATTTACATCCTCTAATAACTTAAAAGGAAGCACCTGGTTATCTACCTCTAGATCAAATTCATATGCCACCGCATGTCCTACCAATGCATCTCTGATATCAAACCCTGTTATCTTAAAATCATCTGCTTGAAACCCGAGTCCCTTCACAATTGCTTCCTTCAAATCCTACATAAATATTATAAAAATCCCAATTACTAACGCAATAAAGGATAAAAAATTTCTCTTATTCATAAGAATCATAAACATGCCAACTAATTTTTATTTTTCTATAGAAAGAGAATATAAAACTATATTTTCAAAAATTATAAGATATAGGAAAACCAAGTTAATAGAAAGGAATATACACATCCCGAATTGATAAAGAAAAACGATAAATTTCTTCTAGAATAATTACTGTTGTGTTGAGCATAAGATAAAATTATTATTTAAAATCTTACAAATTGTAAACTTCCCAATTATTTCAAACAATCAAGACTAAATTTCTTTACGAAATTTTAAAGATGCGAGCTTTATCGATTAACATTAACAACTTGAATGACCCTATTCAGTAATTTAATAAAAAGAGAGAAATTAGTAATAAAGACAAAACTGGATATATAAGGAAGACGTACTTACGGAAATAGCCCTAGGAGGATTGATACTTGGAGAGGAGAGGAGAGAGGAGGAGGAGGAGGAGGAGGGTAAGGTGGTAAATAAGATGAAAATCAAGGTGAAGTAAAGATTAGAAGCCATTGTAATGAAGTCAACGAGGAGGAGGAGATTAAATTCAAGAAGAAGAAGAAGATGATGGTGTTGATTTAATTGAAGTTTTTTTACTTATAATGGAGGGTGTTATAAATAAGATAAGAGTTGTGGATGGTGAAGGATCTAGGAGGTTTGATGACGTGGAATCAACCAACCAATGAAAAGAGAGAAAGTGATGTGGTATATAAATATTATTGGTTTAGTTTCGTTGTGATGACGTGGGTGGAATAGAAATTTACGGAGTTTTAACGATTTAGATGCGGCAGTTATTTCTGTTTTCCTAAGAAAATCCAAGTTGCTCCGTCGTCGTTTTATTTTTATATTTCCCATTTTTTTAATTGAAGTGGTCCATCGTCGTTTTGCTCGATCGATAGTAAGAATCAAAAAAGTAGTTAAAAAATGGCGTCGCCCGGACTCGAACCGGAGACCTTCAGTGTGTTAGACTGACGTGATAACCAACTACACCACGACACCAATTCTGGTACGAGTACGAAATTTTAAAACCATTCCATTATATATTCAAATAAATTTAAATTGATTTAAATTCGGTTCATTTATTAAATAAATTTTAATATTAAGTTTAAAAATCATTCAATTATATATTTAAATAGCTTAAATGAATCTTTATCGAGCCAAGCTAAGATCACTGAGCTGTGCTCGAGTGGCTTAATTTGATTGCAAACCTAAACCTTGAACCGATATTAGTGTACTAGGGAATTCAAAAGCATATTGCCTCGCAAAATAGAATACATTTTGACCCTCCTGTGTAACAAAGTCTACTTCTAGTTGGCTCTAATACTTACCGGTAAATATATGATTTTTCCAAAAATCAATCAGTCTTGACATATTGATTTGTTACATGAGTATATACCAAGAATGTACTGAAATCAATATTCTTCTTCCTAGACTTTGCTTAATTTGATGACATTTATTTTCTGGGTTTAAGCCACATCATACCCTACATAGAGGAAAGGGACAAGGTTTCTAGAATGCATTGTCAACCCCTAAAAAAGGGTTAGTCGGTGCCAAGATTGGTACCATCCAATCCTTAGGTCTTACTTTTTCTCATCAACCAAACAGGCCTGTGGAGTTTTATGGCTACTAATATCCATCATTGTACTTAACGTGTCACAGTTAGTTCCCTTCCAAAAAAAAAAAAAAAAAAAGGAAGAAAATAGTGCAAATTATTAAATTTGTAAGATCAATATTTATATTTATATTTATTTACCGTTTATATTTATTTACAGTTGTGGCTTAAGAGCGTCTGACGCATTAATTCAGGATGATGCCCAAAACTAATTCATAGCCAACAAATATAAACCCTAGAAATTCGATCAATCAAAGATTACTTAAGCTGCAGTTCAGAAAAAAATAAAATAAAATGTGATCATGTCAAAGTAAATTATAATAAATTATTTATGTTTTTTATATCCGCATAATAGAGGAAAAAATAATATAATTATAAAACTGCAGCATATATATATATATATATATGAAAGTAAGGTTGTGAACATATTTTTTCTTTTTTATATAATTTTTTTATTTCTTAAGGTATTTCTCTTGACTTACATGAATTATTTTTATAATTTTTTTTAAAAATTTTCTCTTTCTTCTCTTAAAATGAGGTGTTTAGAAGACTTTATTTCACTTAAATTTTTTATCTTTTTCTTTCATTAATCTTGCATCTAAATTTTTTAATTTTTTTCTTTTATTATTTTTTTTTCATACATAACTACTAACAATTTGCTCATATTATTGCATGATTGTTCCATTTGTTTTATATGTAAAAATTATATTTTGTATATTATATAATTCAATTCATAATACGTTCTTATGATATTTTTTATTTTTATCTGCTAAGGTAAATAAACATGAGAAATATATATACTTATCACTTTTAACTCTTTATTTATTTTATTGCACTAATAAGTTCTCATATATTTATATAATACTTATTTTTAATAAATAAAATTATTAGAACTTCTGGTATTTATTATTATTATTATTATTTCTTGATATCACATAAATATAGATTAATTTTTTTATTTATTATATTGGACTAATAAATTATTGAATATATCACAAATTTCTTCTAGCAGAAATAATCCAAATATAAATTTCTATTCTTTTACTATATTAATTTATATATATATACATATATATGAATATAAATATATATTTTATTAGAAAGATAATAAGATTTATTATTAATATGGAGTACCTTTACTACTTATTATATTTATTATAATCATTTTAAGAATATAATAATTTTATATTTAAATAAATTAAAAATACCATATTCATTATTAGCATTATTTAAGATCAAATTAATTATTTTATGAATTTTTATAAGTTAATATTTTTATGAATATGCCATATTGTCGTTTTCTCATTGAAAAACAATATGATATGATTTCATAAAATTTTGCCACATAGAAACTCGTGGAAAAACTAAGTATTTTTATATATATTTTATAGATTTTATTTTTTTTAACTCTTATTCTCCTATTTCTAAAGAAAAATAAAAAATCTATAATTCTCATATTTCATTTATTAACTTTTTTCATTTTGCTATTTATTTTATTTTATTTTATTTTATTCACAAGCTGTTGTTATCTCTTTTAACTCAATTTCTTCATTATTTTTATATTTGTCATAGAATTTTTTATGAACAGATAAATTTATCTTTATTTTTATTTTTTACTTTTCCTATGCTAGTTTAGTTAAATTCAAATCAATAGCTTCTCTATATAAAAAGAGTATTTTAAGAGATGTTTTCTCTTTTCTAAATATATTTTTTTATTCTTTAAAGTCATTTTTATGCATTTTGATATATTTTAAAAAAATATTTATCACATATTTTATTATAGTTTTTTTTCTTCTTACACTAGCACTTTTTCTATTCTTTGAAGATATCTGTGTATTTTTTTAAAATATTATTTTTTTCTTAATAATTTAATTAAAATATTCATCAGTTTATTCGTATTATTATCTCATTTACTTTTAATAATGCAACTTTAAGTTTCTAAATTTTTCTTGATTTCTTTTGGATATTTAATTTAAAGAAAAATAGTACTAAAGTAAGGATTATCAAATACTGAAATTTCTAATAATCTATACAACATTAATTTTAATGAAACTTAATAAGTAATAATTTATAACATACGGTTATCTAATATCCTAATATTTTATTATATTTCATTAATATCTATATAAATAAATTATTAAATTTTTTAAATATTATTTCAATAATATTTTAATCCGCTTAGAAGGCGGGCACTTGTCTAGTTAAGAAGTAAAATACAAAAGTCAGCAATATAACATATACTACACATAAAATCTTATCACCAACAACAATAATTAAAGTCATGACTAGCAAATTTCATAAATTTCAGTTATCGGGTTTTATAGACATATTGAATATTTGATAAGGAAGTAAATAGTATTATATATTATTATTATTATCATTATTATTGAGGAGCGAAGATTCGAATTTAAGATTTCTATCCAAATTTAATAGCATTTTCTCATTAGGTCAAATATCTAATGATATAATTATTACCATATTAGCTTCTAATTCCATGCAACTATTAGCTCTCAATTGAGAATTAGTACCCTTATTATGGTAATTATTTTTAAGCAATTTTTTTTGACTTGTGTTCAATTTGTTGATGGGACATCGTTTAATTTGCCATAATATATGTACCCATGAATCAATTATTAAAATTAGTCACTAATATATACTGGTCATGCTTACATGTCATGCGAGGCATTAGTGTCATTTAAAGGAACATTGTTTGATGAGCAAATCATGGGGAAAAATTTGCAGTGATGCTAATTAAAGTCCCATTAGTTTGGTTAATTGTCTTGTCAATATAAGAATGGATACTATTAGTACTGACAAGGGAAGATTTTGGAGTTAGGGAAATTTGAAACAAATGACAAGGGAAGATAAATGAACTAAATTTGAGATTTAAATTGATAATATGATCAAATTAATTATGAATTAATAAAATTATATTCATTAGGCAAACGAGTTTGCTCATTTGTAACTAAATAAGTAAGCTTACAGCTTAAACTATAATTTGGTTTGTCTATAAGTAGAGTAAAGAAATAAATTCGAAATCTTGAGTTTGATTTCATTTATAAAATTTAGATAGAGCTAATTAGTTGAATTCGAGTTCAATTATATAATAAGTTCGATTTTGAGTTCAGATTTATATAATTTCTTTATATATTTATTTAATATAATAAATAAATTATTTTTAAATTAAATATAATTAATCACATATTCAAATATTTTAAAATAAGTTCAACTAGAAGTAATTGTCAACATTTTAGCTCACTTACATTTATGATTAAGGACAAAAAGGTTGTTATAGATTGACAATTTAGTATCTTTATTTTAAAAAATTTATGTTTCATGCCTCAGTTACGTACTAAATGATTTAATGCAAATGTCTCAGTTACGTACTTTTATAAATTGGTTATTATCTAACAATCTAATGGACCACATATTGTAAAAGAAATTCCCAAAATACATGTTTAATTTTGTTAAAATAAAAACTTAAAAATAAAAATCTCTTATAGTTTAAATAATAATAATAATTTAGTACTTTTTGTATTAATCAATTCCTTTTAAAAAGATTAATTGACAATTTTCCTAAAAAAGCAATAATAAGTTAAAATGTAGGGACCCAATGAACCATTTAATTTAAGAGAATTTGCAAATTATAATATCGAAAATAAAAACAAAAAAAGTCTAAATAATCCATCATTCGATATTTCTTTTAATTAATCAAAATCGGCTTAGGAAAAAATAAATTCAATATATTCTTAAAAAACAATATTACAAATTAAAGCATCAAAAAATAACATTTTTAAAATCTCCTGTCCTTGACAGCAAAATATAAGGCTATATTAGTCTTTGCAGTCATTTTAAGGTGATTAATTTATCACACTACTTCTATAATATATATTTCTCCAATTTAATATAAAGTTAATTTCAATTTTTCCTAAACAAAAGTTCTTGGGAATAATATCTCCATGATTTTCTGTTAGAGAGATATATTATAGTCATTGAAAGATGATAATCTTTAGTGGGGACTAAGGTCTATGGATATTAGAGTGTAATGAATTATATTAATAATTCTTAATTAATTATATATGTTAATAATTAAAGTTTAAATCAAATGGCAAATTACATTCAAGTCAGATGAGACCTAGACAGACAACAATGTATTTAAGAATTAATTAATACACCTAATCATACATTATAGATTAATAATCATATTGACTATCAATTCCTCTAGTGTCATGATCAAGCACCAAAATAGTCATCCACTTGGCAATAATGGTACCACAAATCTTTTTGGAGTTTTGTCCTTTTGTTAATCTTGTGATCAAACATATTATATATCAAATCCTTTTTTCTTTTCCTTTTTAACCCTTCTTTTTCTTTTTTCTTTTTAATAAAAAAAAGGGTCTTTGAAGCATCATATATCAATGCATATAGATACCATATTAAAGACATTATGTGATGAGGATTATATGCAATGTTGGGCACTTGGTTATTTGTTGGTTTCATAAGCCATTATCAATTCTCAAGCCCTAACCATGTTTTGATGAAAATGAAGGAAAATAATAAAAACATAGAAAAAAGAAGAATTGTGAATTTCCTTTCTATATATGATCACTCCATACATAATTAATATACTTCCCCATTAATTTAACCACAATTTTTATCTTATTTTATCTTGTAAATTTTAAAAATTACTTATGTGAAATATATATGAATTGATGTTTTTTCTTAAAGAAAAGGTTTGAGAAAAGTAATCTCAAATAGTAAATACTTTTTCAACGCTTAATAGTAATATGTGAAACTTATTTAATATATACATCTGATTCTAGATAATATTTCTTTATTGGAACACACATATTGGAAGATTTTAGCAAGTCATATAGTTATTCCATTAATGTGAACCAAACTGCTGAAGATCATTACATTAAAAAGAGAAAAAGAAAAAGACAAGAAGTACAAAACAAAAGAGGGCTCAACAACATATGTATGCCTCTAAAACACTCACCAAGCAACATACTGCAATAAAGGCCTGTTTGTTTCTCACACCAAAAGAAAAAACCAATTTTCCCTGTTCAACAACCTTAGGTATAGGAAAGGGAAATAACATGTTCAGTTGAATCATCAACCTCCCACTAGAAAAAAAGCCCAAACAAGCTGTGAAATCACCCTTTTAAAACAGGAGGTTATATAGTGAACATGGTCACTAATTAATTAGTTAACCATGCAAAAATTAACTGATTAGAAAAAGAAAAAAAAAACCACCCTGCAAAATTAATCCCACAGCAAACAAGCTTACTAGTAATGATCCATGGTGGAGCATTCAAGGCCTTTTTTTTTATAGATATACTAACCCTTTTGCATATATAAATATATATATAAGAAGTACTGTTCCTAGTGACTGGTTCTGCTTCACATGAACAATTTGAAAGCTGAATGTAGATCCTTGACAAGATCCTTGACTGACATGCTGAATTCATTATCCATCTGCAAAGATTAATGTTTTCAGAAGTTGTTCTTGACTTCTACATCTTGATTATTACTGGTTTCTTGCAGCATAAAGAAATTAACTAATTACCTGAGCAATAATAGTAACATCAAGAGCAGAACTTCCAAATGTAAGAACACTGCTGTTAGTGACTGAAAGGTGAAGCTTCTCAATTTCAGCAATTGTTTTCTCCAGTACTCCTTTCCTTTTCTCACAATGGATTCTTATAAGGACATGTTTGTCGCAGATTCTTGCTTCGATTTCTGGTAATGGCTCATCGAAAGGGCCTTTAGAGAAGCTTTCATCTGAGGAAGAAGTGTCTTCTTCACCAAAGACTAGTCGAGATTTCTTCACAATAACCACTGATTCCATAGTTTTTTTCTTTGTTTGCTCCTCTAGTGTCTTAACTCTTTCTTGCAATTGTTTCAAGTACTTTATAGCATCTCCAAGAACAGAAGCCTTATCCATCTAAAACAAAACAGCAAGTTCATATTACAACAAATTTTTAAATCCTTAGGGTGATTGTAAAGAAAAACATGCAAAAGAAATATAATTGGGTTCAACTCAAAAAAATTAAGAAAGTATTAGAATCGTCTTCAGGGCTGTGAGGTCTCCACTTCGAACTTCAGTCGAAATGAATTAATAATAATGAAAAAAAGAATAAAGAAATCCAAGAATGAAGTTAATATACCTTCTTAAGGCCAGGAACAATAGCAGATAAAGCAATGAACCGTTGACTGAGCTTCTCTCGCCGTTTCCTTTCTGCTATAATATGATCTTGGCTTTGAGAAATTCTACCATTATTATTGTTGGTGCTAATCCTCTTAGCTCCTTGGCAAGCGTTGAATACATAATTATGGTTCTCAAGGGAATTACCTTGAGAAATCAGCATGTGTTCAGAAGGAAGGGTGTGAATGCTTTTAGAATATACAGCTGCCTCCTCTTTAGGCTTCACTACTAGTCCCATTGGATGATTTGTGTTGGCAGAATTGGCAAAGGAAAGAATGTTAGGAGAAAAGGAAGAATGTAGATAATTCTCATTTGGTTTCAGTTGTTGCTTTGTGGGTCTAAGATTAATGCCTGAAAGAGGTGAAGTTTCCATGGAAGCTTTGAGGTTGAAGTTTTGGTGAGATAAAGAATGTTGCATGTTCTCTCCAAACGCAGCCATTAGTGGCAGTAAGCTCAGATCATCAATGGAATTCATGTCCCATTGGTCAATGAAGCTTGGTTCCTCCATTTCCTATATCAATGAAAGATAATTTGCTATTAACATTAAAAAAAAAAAAACAATCACCCAACTTAAGCAACATCTTATTATATTAAAAAAAATCGATCTATTAAATTAAATAAATCCTAAACCTGCTCTAAAACGACGATCAAACTTACCAATTCTCTTAATGGACCGAAGGAAGAAATCTCCATCGAATCAAGAAAAAGAAAAATAGAAGAAAGCTTCTTCCTGATGGAAAGAACTTGTGAGAGAAATCCTGGTGGAAAGGTCACCAAGAAGTAATTAGTGATGTAATTAAACCAGCATCAATCACACTCAAAATGGACACTAACTTTACTAACACTTTTTTCTTTTATAACTGAGGAAGTAAGAAGTCCATAAGCATATAAAAGCAAAATTAAATCAAGAGAAAGTAAATTTTATAGGCATAGAACACAAAGCAAAGAATACTCCAAAAATGTAGCAATTATTATTAATATACAGAAGGTGCAAAAAATAAAAGAAAGTCTCACCTTTCAATAATAAACAAAAAGATCAAATCTCCACCAAAGCAGGAGAGCCCTTCTTCCACTTATCTCCCAATCTTTATAAAGCCTTTTCATACTAACAATTAATAAGAGTCCACACAGACCTTCTCTTTCTCACGGGTACTAATTAATGATGTGAAAAGGCCATAGTATTTCTTGATCATTAATGATTAATTAACATATACTATAGCTACAAAAGCAAATTTAAACAAAAATTATTAATGGGTTGTCTTTGCTGACAAAATTAATACCCTATAAAACAAGTTTTATTTATTTATATTTTTTTGGTTGTTTTGTAGACTTTTAGGGGAAACATTACCAACTTAGAGTTGAAATTCTCCTTTCAATGTTTAGCTAATGAGAAAATAGTGACCCAAATAGAAAAGAAAGACAAGAAAGAAAGAATTAGTGGCCCTTTTCATGTCTTAATCAGAACTTGCAAACCCTTTAAATTAATATCTTGCTGCATTCTATAAATGCCAATTAGTTCTTAAGAAGACTTAATTAGCCAATTAACGATTGAATAATACGGTTTAAGCCCATGTGAATTTGGACGTGTAAAGGCGTGATTTCATTGATTATTGTTATGTGTAATTAAGAGATTAAATTCATTTGTGGGTTTCTTTTGACTTTTGGGTATTTTTGGCCAATGGATGAGTTACACCATGTTGATAGTTGCTAAACTTGACTAAAATACACACATGGAATTTTTGTCCTTTTGGGTCGGTGCAACCCGGCAAGCCGACCCATAAAAGGCCGGCTCATGATTAAATTATGACCCATGACGTGTATAGAAGACGTATTAAATTTTTTTTTTTATTATTCTTTTTAAGAAGAGACATATTCAAAGTATTGAGAGAACTATAAATAGATCATTAAAAGCCAATTTGAGATTTTTTCTTTAATTTTTTTAAGAATTATTTTTATTAAATATAACTTTCAAAAGAGGCAACAAATTATCCTTTTAAAAAGAATTAAAACTCAAGAATAGAATTTTAGAAAATATATTTGTCCAACACAATCACAAATGAAACTTAAAATGGGTGATTAAGTAGACAAGAAGCATTACTAAAGTCCAATATTCAAGAATTTATTATATGATTTTTGATAATTTAAAAAGTAAATGTACCTATATACTATAATAACTCAATTTTAATTTAATTTAATTTTCATTTAAGTCTATATATGACCCATCTAATATTTTAATTTAGAGATAAATATATATTACAAAATTCAAATTCCACTAAATTAAAACAATCTTTTCTTTCCAATGCTTAAAAAGTAAAAATTAAAATAAATGGGAAAACTCCTTTTAACAAAAAAAAAAAAACTAATTTAAAGTTAAATTCACCATATCCTAATATTATTAATATTACAGAAATAAAGTGATTATGTGGAGGAGCTCATACCCTCTCATACCGAAACCTCCTTTCTTTTGGGAAGTTGTTAAAGTCAAATTCTCTTGCCTTGTCATTCTTAGTCTTTATTATATACCTTAAAATTAGTCTACCTTTTTTAACCTTTTCTTTTTAAATTTTAATTCATTGAAAATCTAATCACCATAAATTCTATAATAAAATAATAATAAATTCTCATTAATATTAATACATAATAGCAAAAAATACAACCTAATCTTTCTATTAAAAATATCAATCATATATCACTTTTGATTACCTATTTTTTTTAAGTTGTTATAAGTAACAATAGTTAAATAGAATGAGATTCAATTTGCCTCTCAAACTTTTTGAAAAAAAATCAATTTTCCTCTTTTAATATTTTTTATTCAAATCACTTTAGAATTATATATTTTTTAACTCAATTTTTCCTTTAATTAAGAGTGTGAGAGTCATTCTCTCTTAAAAAAATTTTAAAAAAAATTTTGAAAACCTATTTTATAATTTAAACACAACATAAATATTTAATAAAAATATTATTTAATTATATTTTAATATATAGTGGTTTTAAATTAAAATCAAATTTAATTTTAAAAAATAACATTTCTTATTTTTTATTATATCACTCTCAGTGAAATTTACTTTTCAAAAATGGATTAAACTAAATCGAAAAATAAGATTCTGGGTTAAATTGTCCCAAAAAATTGAAAAAGTCTGTAAATATTCTGACATTTATTATATTGTCAAGCATTCAAATTCTTTTAAGAGAATCTGAACTTTTTAATTTATTTTATTGAATTTTTATATTTTTATATTTTATTAAAGCTTTTTTATATATATTTTATGAAAATTTTATTTATTCTATTGAGTATAACAATTAAATGAAATAAAATAAAATTAAAAAATTTAAGCAATTAAAAACACACTTTGCCTGAAAGAATGCAACAGTTGGCACTTTTATTAAAGGAATATATCTTTTGTTTTTGGGACCATAACCATTCCATTCTGGCTTCTTTTTCTTCTTAATTTGTGGCATAATCATCACTAATCATGTATTATTGCATTGATTTGTGTTACAAGCACTACTTTATTCTTGAAGATTTTTATTTAATTAGAGGCACCAAGGTCAGAGTTGCTTTGCAATGTTTGATTATTTTATATTTGATTATATTTTTCAAATTTCAACAGAGTGTCAGTGCTGGCCAATTCCATAGGGCTAACAAATGCTAGCTATAACAACCAAGTGATCACAATCAAGAAATTAGCTAGAAATAAGTTTTTTTTTTTTAAAATTATTATAAAATTAATAAAAAATTATTTAATTGTTGACAATTGAGCTTAGAAGCAAGAAAGATGTCAGCAGCTTTATCTTAGTATATGGTGTAATGGCACTATGTGTACACATAAAAGGACCATTAGAACCTTTTTTTTAATTATTTTTTCTTCAGTCACTCTTTTTTTTTTTTTTTATTAGCACTTATATTTATGAAATTGAAATTTAAGGTTATTTAACTAATAAAAGTTTGAAGGTCAATTTACAAATAAATACAGTATTATGAATTATCTTAATAATTAATATTAGGTCTATACTTGCAAGGAGTTTTTCTCTTCAAATTTCTCACCAATTTTAACCCTTTAGTTGTAACTTGTAACCTTTCTCATTAAAGTATTAATTAAGTTGCTAAAGAACTAAAAATACCAATTATAAAACAATAGGGACTAGAGTGCTTGATGCCCTGAATCTCAGGGATTTGTAAATTTTTCCTAAATCTTTTGCCTTGTCATTACATTACAATCTTTTTGTCTTATACTATACCTTGGAAAAAAAACACAAGTCTACTTCTTTAAGCTGTCTTACTCTAATTGCCTGGCAGTAATATGGTGTTAGGCACCCAAATTCTATTGAGGCATACAACAATAAGACAGTTGGCCCATTTGTTAAGGAAGTACTTTTATTTGGGACCATCACCATTAAATTAAAGTCTGTGTTTTCTTGCATGATATGACAGGGCATTTGCAGATGCATTCTGCTGTAAGAAACTGAAACTGAAACTGAGACTGAAACTAAGCAAATCCTGAACACAAACAGATTGTTCAAGAAGTGCAAAATTTCCATAGCTTTCTAGTATTTTTCATTTTGTGGATCTCTTCTGAATACATAACTTCTGTTCCTCCAATGATTTAATGTAATTATTGAGTGATTGACATTAAATTAAGCTTGCAGCATCAAGCACTAGATGAAGATTATGTATATCTCATTATTGTAAATTTGCTCTACACACATGAGTACTACTGAACTGACATACTAAAGTCTAATACAATGATATCCTTCATCAGCCACCAATTTGTGCAGAACCGCCATCACCAACTAATTTATAGATGCGATCGAATTCAGAAACGAATTTTGTCTTTGCTAAAGGAGGAGGCATATTTGGTACTGGGAGACCGAAAAGGATGGCTACAGGTAGGGAATGGGCCCTTGTTTATATCTAAAACAACGTGTATTTATTCATACTTTACTTATACCCATTTGGCTAATAAATATTAAATTCATCTCTATATTTATAGGATTTCGGGTAACCGATGGGTAACTATTATCCAAATAGTTATCAAAATACAATAATATTTATGCAGCATGATATTATTATAACTAAAAAATATTATTTATTATAGAGGTTATTTATTTATCAATGAATATTTAATTAATTTATCAATAAATAAATATTTACTAATTTAAAAAGATTTATGTTTCAATTATTTGCTTATATTTTTTTTATCTAGATTTATATATGAGTTATATAAAAAAAATATAGTCAAAAAGTTAGTGTACATTACATCAAATATAAAAGTTATTATTTATATACATAAATAGTTATAGGCCAAATAAATTTATTATCTTATACATTGAGATTATTCATTTAGTATATTGATTCGAGTCGAAATCGAAAATTTTTATTACTTACTTGAGGTTATTAAATTATTGATCATTTATTTATCAGGATTTTAATGTATATATAAGAAAGCTCGAATAAGCTAAAATATTAAGTATATAATTTTTAATTTTATTTAATTAAAATAATATATTATTCAAATAGGCTATATAAAAAATAATAAAAATTAAATAATTAAATAAATTTATCTAATTCTCTAAATACAATATATTAGATAATCAAAATTAATAAATTTAACTATAAAATTTTTAATATTGTGAATCTAACTTTATTTCGAATAGGGTATGGATAGGGTAGTATAATATCCATACCATACCCAAACGTAACGCAATCCTTGTAAAAGTTGAAATTGATTTTACCCTCATTTGGAGCATAAAAAGTTTCAACTAATGGAAAGAAATTAAAATCTAATTAATTATTTTTTTATCTCTATTCTTGTAATAAAAAAAATTCAAAATTAGTTAATTCGGATCCTTTTCCTTTAATGATTACTTTTGTGTAACCAAATACAATAGAATAAAAAATTTATTCTCCCTTCCATTCTCTTTAAAATACCTTTCCCTTTCTGCTTCTCTTAATTGCCATGCATAGTATAAAGTTGCTCTCTTTGTTGCTTGTTGGAAAAAAACTATTGCTCCTCTCTTTGTGGCTTGTTGGTAGAGAATTGTTGTTGTTGATGTTGAACTGGAAGGAGACGATCAAATTGTTTGCTGATAATTGGGTTTTCTCAAAATTTGATAGGAGGGGTTTCAGCTTAAAGCAACCACAAAGTTAAGAAAATTGCAAAAATGGCAGGCATTCAGTAACATTCAATAAGAACTTGATGAACATTAGAGAAAGATCAAGATATCTTGAGCACAACAAGTTATCAATTGTGTGAAGCAAGTAAGCAAAAACTTTGTTTTATTAGACTAGCAAAGTCATATTTTTGTTTCTCACCAATTTTGACCATTTAATTGTAACTTGCAATCTTTATCCAAGATTATTGTAGCTCAACTAAAGTTAAATGGAAAAGAAATGAAGTATCTAGTTCCAACAATTATTTGGAGATTAAGGACCGTATAAGCTTAATTTTGTTGACATTTTAGGGCTCACTCTCATTTTTATTAATGGAATATGAAGAATTAAAGATCAATTGCAACATCAGAAAATATTTGACAGAATGACATTGCTACAAGAATCATTTGACATTTAACAACATTTACTAGAGGTAATCACAGACAACGAAATAAATGGATTCGACAGCATGATTACAAGACATAATAGGACATTTGTAAATGCATATACTATAAGAAATTGGAATCAAGCAGATCTAAAAGTTTTAAATATGGTTAAAGAGGTACAAATTTTCATAATTTTCTTTTCCAATTTGTGCATCTCTGCTAGAAAAAGAGAGAGTGTATATTTCAAATGGTTTTACAATGTGCAGCTAAAAAGAATAAACATATTTCTTCATCATCCTCAAGGCAGAATTCAACTAAACTAACAAGAATTAGAAGATATCTTCAACTTTTTCCATTTGTAGGCAGCTTCCGAGGTCTTCAGATTCAGGATCTAAGCTCGACTTTCAATTGGAAAAATGTAATCCACATATTCCTCATTCTCGGCTAGACTGTCTTCAAAAGCAACTTGCCTTTGCCTTTTGATCCTAGGCAACATGGCTTGGACTAAGCTAACATCACCAAGCTCACCAAAATAACTCTCCATGTTCAACCACTCTTCCAAAAGTATTGCTTTTTCCTCCTTCCGTTCGGATGCACACACTCCGTAGTAGTTGACAGCTTTCTAAACTACCCTTCTTGCCTTCTAAATACACAACTTTTGTTTATCCAATGAGTCTGCCCCATCATTTCCTACGACAAATGCCTCAAATTTGGCATAGCTAACCCAAACCTTCAAATGATTTGTCCTTTCCAACAGCCTCCGATAAAGTTATCGTCCTCTGTCATACTCGCCCTGTGTGATTTCAAAATCAATATAAGTTTTCCACAACTCCTCTGGCATATCCTAGGCTGGTTGCGAGACTGCAATTTCAAAAATCCCACGAGCTCTTTCAGTTTCACAAAGGATGTCTCCAACTCAACATATTTTCTCCAAGCATAGTAGTTATCTGGTGACTAGTCCAAGTATTTCTCATATAGCTTACAGCAACGACCAACATTGCAAAATTGGAGTCTAGTTCAATGTATTTCTTATAAATTTTGTTCTTGTAAGCTCTGCCAATGGCATCCCCTAAAATCACTCAAGCGGAGTTGAAGATTTAATTGCCTCAACTCGAATTGGGCAGCTAAAATCCACAATTTTAAAAAGAACTTGTAGTGAGGTATCAGTTTGAAGCATTCCTTATAGACATCACGAGTGCATCTGATGTCTCCTGCAATGAGCTCTATAAAGAGAGAGCATAGTTAATCCAGAAATATATGTACCTTTTCCAGTAATTCTTGTCCTAAGCTAGAGGCACATTAGCAATTGCACGCTCATAAATCTCGCGAATCCTATCTTGATTCCCAATACTCTCTTCTAATTGAATGTTATCAAACCAAAAGTCATAGTCGAATGCATTTATTCTCATTTGATTCTCAAAATCCTAGAACATATTATGCAAGTGTTCAATATTTTTCTTCCCTTAAGGTAGATGGTATAAAGCATACTTATACAAGTAGCAGGCTCGGTTTATCTCCTTACAAAGCACCTTAAACTCAGTAAAAGCAATAAGAAGTTGCTCCAAACCATCATCATCATTGTTATCATTTTTAACCCGATTCTTAATAGCCCTAAGATATACATTCCTGGCCCTATAAATTTTCTCATTTTTAAATTCAAATTTAGCATACTTAAGCCACACGCTAGTAACACTATGACAGTAAATAAAATGTTCATGAATGCTCTAGCGCGTTCAGTTTCACCATATTTATATTCAAAATTAATAAATAAATCCAAGCTTCATAAGGAGGCTTACAATTCATCTTTTTTCCTAAATCTGCCTAGCGACATCAATATTCCCCAACTTCTCTTTAAAGAAGATGTATTTGAACCATAATTGATCAACACAGGGCAACAGAGTAATGCCACGGTCTCATACATTATGAGCATGATTAAAATTTTTATGAGTGGATTCAAACTCAGCATACTTTACCCAAAGAGTAGGGTTTCTGTAATGAAGGTCAACAACTCTTTCCCAAACATAGCGAGATCTATCAATAAACCCTTGTTTAGTTTCTCACTTTGCATACTATATCCATATGTTAAGGTTACTTTGTCCATTAACTCGTACAGAATCTTTAAAAGTACTTCCTATTTGAGAGTAAATGATCATCTACCTCATTTGAATCCACCAATTTGAGCTTCATTAGAGATAAAATTAAAGACTCCAACTGATCCCTAGCTTCCCTTATTAATTGCTCCGTTGTTATTTATATTGCACTCGCCATTTTATTTTTCACCATCATCCTCATCTTCTTTTTCTTCATTGTTGGAGGAGGAACATAAAAGACAAGAAGAGGATGAGGGTTCAAGATTGGTTTGATTTATGTTTGCATTGTCAATTGAATGATGCCCTTTTTATAAGATTCCAAGATTCTTATTCTTAATCCATTTAGGAATTGGAAATTCAATTCCATCTTCGTTGTTATAATTTTAATCCTGATTGGATATGTAATTTGCTTCAGTTTGAAAAATGGCCTTCTCAAATATAAGAAAACTTCTTTTTAATTATTAGATACATAATTGATGTTTTAATAATGTATATCAGTTTCTTTTTCAATTGATTGATGCATATCAGGTGAGAAATAAACAAAAAAAAAATGATGATATTGTATGTTTCTAATTTAATAATAATCTTAATCTTAAAAATCGTAAATATATTATATATCATGTTATTAACTAATAATTAGTATTTTAAATATAAAATAAATTTATTTTCAAAAAAAGAATATTGGTCAAATTTTTATTGACTTTATAAAACTATAAGTATTTTTAACATAAATTTTATGTTTATCATATTCCTATAACTATATTTCAAAATTGACTACCAAAGCCACTAAAATTAGTTTAGGTTATTATTATTAATATCTTTTATAATATAACTCACAAATATAAAAAATTTTATTTAAATTTGTATTTAATTTCTTGATCTATTATTTAGTTAAAATAATAATAATTATTACTATTGTAAAATGCACTGATAATTAATACAACATATTATTTCAAAATATCAAATATCTTATTAGAGCTTCTAAATTACTTTTTTAAATTAAAATAATTATATAAATAGGTAGAAAAATGCTCTAACTAATTTTTAGATAATTACTATTTACGTCCTATATTTTTTTATGTGATACTAATTATCTTGTAACATTTAAGAAATATATATTTTCATTATTTTACTTTGTTTTTCATCAGAATTTTTGTTAAAAAATCGATAATTATGTTTGATTTTATACTATTTACCTCATGATCTTTAGTATATATAAATCTTTCTTTATAATTTATTTATTATAATAAAGCCCTTTTGTCTAATTTTTATTAGTGTTTGTACGAGAATAATTAACTAATATTTTTTAATTATTTTAATTTTTAGCATATAATTAAATTTTAGTAAAATTTAAATATCTTAAAAGTATTTATATTAATTAAAATATTTAAAATTTATATATTTGATTTTAAATTATTAAAATAAAATAGATATTATTCTTATTATTTATTTTATTACAGTAAAACTGTAATTTTGATAAGAAATTCAAGGATCAAATTATATTTTTTTTATTAATTTAGTACCTTAATTGCTTGATTTTCGATATACAAGAAAATCTTAGTAAAAGATAAAATATAAAGGTGAATTTGTATATTAATAAAAAAATTATGAGGTAAATAGTATAAAACTAAACCTAATTAATGAGTACTGAATAGCAATTCTGACGAAAATAGTTTTAATATAAAATTATAAAATAAAAATAAAAAAATATTTTTTAAAATATTTAGAGTAACTAATATAATGTGAAATTTTTTTACTTGTTTTAGTTTTACTGTTGCTCGATTTAATTTCATTGTGTAACTTTTCCATCTACCTGCAGACAGACGTGTCAATATCGCAGCCGCGTGTCCACCTTAAACATGCAAGTGATATAATGCATGCAAACACATCTGATCCAACGGAAAGTTCTAAAAGATCGAGGAACAAGAATACTAATAATAACAATCAGAATCTAAACAAAGATACGAATTTGCAACGAAGCCAATCGCAATAACTAATTTCTAAAAATTTTAATCTTTTCAATCATTCATGGCTTCAAAGCCAAATAATAAAAGTAGAACTTATGAAATTCACTTTCACCAGCAAAAGTACAAGAAAAAAGGAAAGAGAGAGCAGTTAAAAATTCTTCTTTTTTCTCTTTCCCTTTCTTTAACTACCATTCAAAAGCCAAGTCACAGTAGCTGTTTTGTTTTTATTTTTAGTTATTTTCTATAAGTATCGCTTTCATAATGGCAGAAGAAGAAGAAACCAAACAAGTCAAGCCATTATCTTCTTCTGAGGAGCCAAACCCATCAAGGGATGCTCAGATGGCTAAAGTCCCAACTCCTTCTTCCGCTCCTGCACCTTCATGGTTCACTCCTAAAAGGTGGGTTTTTTTTTTTTTGGCTTTTGCTTCTTGATTAGCAATTTTTTGTTTCTGGTTCTGGGTTGCTGTGGCTTCTCAAGAGTTTTGCTAAAAGGTTGGATTTTTGTGTATTTGATAACTTTTTGTATAATTCTGGGTGTTGATTTGCTTGGTGGGAAATGTACGTCTGGGTTCAAAATTTTTAAGACTGAATGAGGCTTCTGTTTTTACTATTTTTTAGATTCTCAATTGGATGAGAGTGAAGACATGAAGAGAACAAGTTATCTAATTGAAGTTCTAAAACTTTTTAATGAACTAATGAGAGAATATAGTGGCAAGTATACAGTTTCATTTCCATATGTTTGTTCATTTACCTTTAATTTAGAAGGTAAAACCCTAATGAAACTAGTGATGGCCTATATTTATTTTATTTATTTATTTGTAATCTTTTTATCAAACGCAGTGGGCAAATTATCTATTCATGATAAGAAGCCGGGTGGTTTTGTTATTGGATTGAGTGATATTGTCTGATAGTTTAGAAATTTTGACTTAGCATTGTATGATTCTGCAGCACGGATTTGTAGATTTTGTGCTTCTTGTGTGAAGTTTGCTGCTATAATGGTGTATGATAAGCTCTTTAACCTTATTTTTGCAGGCTGCTCGTTATTTTTTGTATCATCAACTTGATAAATTATGTGGATAGAGGAGCAATTGCAAGCAATGGTGTTAATGGAAATCGTAGAACCTGCACAAGTGGTACATGCACATCTGGTACCGGAATACAGTAAGACTTGCTCCTTTCTTTTCTTTGGATGTCTAATACTCTCCCTTCACCCTTTGCGGGTAGCCCTCCTAATGGACTTAACCACTTGATCTGAAAGACCAACCTGAGCTACTTTAGGTCGCCAAGATGTGAGTCCTTGTTGGCTATCACAAGGCCTTAAACTGTTTGGTTGGCATTTTAACTCCTTTCTTCCTTTAATCTCAGATTGAGTGGCTGTTATGGCGGGATGCTAATTTCTCATATTTCTACTTTAAATGTAATAGCACTACTCAGCTTAATTATTCAATCTTCCAATATGCCTCTTGTGAGGAAGTTTCTGTTTCCTTAAAAGGAAGCTGAAAAGTAAAGACTGAGAAACCTAGCTTCTGAACCAGTGTCCATCCAATGCCAGTGTAAAGTATCTGATTTTTGCTACTTGCAGAATACAATTAATCTGTTTTAATTGGTAAAGATTCAAACTGTATGTTCTTTTTGTTTCGTTCCCCTTATAAGTTCTAATTTATTCTTAACTGATTGGAATTTGCTCTCAATATTACTCTTGTACCACCTTCTATCCGCCCACTTGAGAACTGTCGCTTACATATTTTGCAGAAACTCAAAAGCAGTTTTTTTTTAAGTTTGGTTTCCTTGTTGCGTACAGGGGGGACTTTAATCTAAACAATTTTGAAGATGGAGTTTTATCGTCTGCTTTCATGGTTGGACTTCTAGTGGCTTCTCCAATATTCGCATCACTAGCAAAGAGGTAATGACTGCTTCTTGCTTGCTGATACAGTTTAATACTTTAAGAGGGTCAGAGGCTTGGTTTAAAGTTAACTTTCAACTTCAAAATTAATATTTGCAAGAAATGAATGTAGCAGAAAAGTTGGCTATAAGTATGGTTAGAAAACATTATGGTTAAATTAAGAGTGTATATTATGGGATTTAATTATAACTGCTTCAAACAGTTGTTCTGATAAAAAATTTATCCCAACCTTATCTTCGTAAGGTGAACTTTATGAATGGTATTCTTTATCATGCTTATAAGCATCAATGGCAGTGGAGGTTCAATCATTATAAGTTGGCAATTTTAAGCTTTTTGCTTGTTGCATCTTCAAGATCAGTATGCTCATCTTCACACTTCACAGTATGCTATGCAATATGATGGATTTCAATGATACAAGATCATTTAGAAACTGTTTATATGTTTTATACGTGTGTGCATCTGTAATGGTGAGTTTATTGCACATTTATGATAGCTGTGCTCTTGCTGAGAAATTATTCGTCTTATAGTACTTGCTCCTAAGGACCACTTACACATAATGCACAAAATGTGAAGTTCAGTTCAGCATAAACAGTAGTGCTTATTTTATATTTGTGCATTCAAACTTCTCTATCAAACTGATACAGTTCAAGATGTTTACCTTTCCTTGTGCCTTGATATGGCATAATTTTGTTCTTTTGCTTCCATGCAATGTTGTTTACTGTGTTGGCCACAAGAATTGAAGAGAAAAGAAAAGGGAAATTGGTGATTTTTACCTCAGTTTCTTGTAATTTGACAAAAGCTAGAATCTAATTTATGGTTAGAGATTTGAGTGAATCCTCATACATAATGGAAATTTTGCAGCTTTAATCCATTTCGGCTTATTGGAGTTGGATTATCAGTTTGGACACTTGCAGTCGTTGGTTGTGGTTTTTCCATTAATTTCTGGTCCATTACAATATGCCGCATGTAAGTAGTTAATTCTTCTTTTCTGTATTCATCTACTCACGACAAAAGTAAAGTAGCTAACTCTTTTATTGTCTTCTTTAGGTTTGTTGGTGTTGGTGAGGCTTCATTTATAAGTCTTGCAGCCCCATTTATTGATGACAATGCCCCTGTTGCTCAGGTTATATTTTCTTTCTTTTTCTGTGAATGGTTTTAATTAGTATATTTGCTGGTGTTTGTTCTGTATAATTGAAAGAAATAATAGTTATGTAAAATTGTGGGCTGTTTTTATCATAGAAGGTGGCTGGAGAACCATGCAGCTTTTCTGGTGTTTGACATGTAAATTAATTTGGTTTATGAATGACTATGCTGTGTGTCAATGGTCGTGGCTCCATAGTCTAGAGATACTTGTCCATTTTGTGGGGTGGTTCAATTATTATCTGCTTCAGATTTATATGGATCTTAGGTAGCATAACAAAGATTGTTTAACTATGAGTCTATGACCAATGATATTACTCAGTACAAGTTGATATGCTTCATGTGCCTTGGGATCATGAACTTTGCACCAAATGTTAGAGGACTTGTGATTTAAGAAATATCATAATATTATTAAGCTTACATTAGAGTTTTTATAAGATGCCTTGCTCCATTGGGGTTGCAAATACTTCATTATTTTAATCTAGAGGTTAGTCATGTTGCATCATATAGCTGAACACTGTAAACAAGAACTTGTATATTCATTAACATTGTCCAAAGTAAGTATGATATACTTTCTTAGTGTGCACATGAAGCTTCACCTTAATGTCAATGAAAGTCAAAGTATCTTATAGAATATTGCCTTAATGCCATCCAGTGTCATACGCTTTGCAACACTTTCGAATGTGTATGCAGACCATAAATGTCTCTAATTCTGAAGTTTGATCTCTGAGGACAAATTGGTAGCTTTTTCTTGTTGCAGAACTTTTCCACTTGAGCTAAGTAAGGTGTGTAACCACCAACTTAGCATTTACCTGCTTGATGAACTTTGAACATGCTCATGAGTGCTATATGATTTCAAGAACATCTATGGAAGGTGAAACACTCATGTTTATTTCAAAAGTGAAACCATATGAAATTATGAATATAAGTCCTTCTTAAAATCGAAGTAGCTTTTAGATCTATCCTCTTTGTACATTTGATTCATTGTTGCCAGAGATGTTGAATTGGATTTGGTACATTCTCTTTGCAACTGACTTTCTTGTCCTATAATCCTGTCTCATACCTAATTTTGTATCAGAAAACAGCGTGGCTTGCTATATTCTACATGTGTATACCTAGTGGATATGCCTTCGGCTATGTCTATGGTGGATTGGTAAGTCCAATACTTTATTCATTAAGCTTGTTGAGCATTGAGGTTCCTATGATAAAATATTATCTTATCGATTTACCTTGTAATCAGTTACAACTGCAAGATCTATCGAGCGATCACTATTTCCATCATATTTTCATATGATCCTTGAATTTATATGTGACTCCACTTATCTTCCTATTATTAATAGGTTGGAGATCATGCTAATTGGCGTTGGGCATTTTGGGGAGAGGCGATTTTGATGCTTCCTTTTGTTGTTTTAGGTTTTCTTATGAAGCCTTTACAGTTGAAAGGTGCAAACTGATTACATCTTTTATTCATCTGACCTGAAGGTTTCTTTTCCATCTATCCCTAAACAATTTGTGATATAGGTTTTGCTCCTGCTGAATCAAAGAAAGCACTGACGTCTGTAGAGACAGCTGTCTCAGAAGTCCAAGGTGCTATATGATACTTATGACAATATGGCATCAGATCATTCAGTACAAGTCATGCATATTTCATGTCAAAAATTCATTACTAAATAGATGCATAACATATCAATTTATGTGTTCTACCACAACTATCCAAGTTGTTGAACATGTATATATATGCTTATCTTAAAAGAAATTATCTAGTTACTTATATACATTTCCTTTTGAGGTTTATCATTGTTACGATCCTAGTTGGCAAGGTATGAGACTTGGATCCGCATTAAAAGTATGAAATTTCAATGAGACATTATATAGACTTAGGCTCTCCCACCTCAATGCGTTGAGGTTGGTATTGCAGTGTTTTCCCGGGGCTAGGGTGGTGACATCAGCATTAGAGTGTTTGCCTGGGGCTAGGGTGGTGACATCAGCATTAGAGTGTTTGCCCGGGGCTAGGGTGGAGCATGTTGCTGATTAATTATGATCTCCCTGAATATAATTGATTTTAACGGCATAATGCCAAAATTATCAGATACCTCAGTCATATGCCTGTCTTTTATGTTGAAAAATGTATGTAATTACATGAGGCATCAATTATTCCTCATTCAAAAGTTTTTGTTGGGGATCCTTTTTTTTTTCTTTTCTAATGAATGAAAAGCCTATATCTCTGTTCTTAGATATAATCTGGTTTAAATGCTAATGCAGATACAGAAACTTCAGCTGGTAAAGGTGAAAACTTGTCTGTTAAGGAAGAGTTAAATGATAAAAGCCCAAAGCCATCTTGCATGTGAGTTTACTTATCCTCATCTCATAATATCCATTATTAATTAGCTCTTCTATTTTGCTGAATATTTATATTAACATGAAATATTACCAGCCATTGGCTGTATATGCCATTTTTTGTACAGTGCCTACCATGTTTAGTTTTGCCTTGCTTGTTAATCTGATATCACTATTGACAAACTCTTATTGGATTTTTCAAAAATGTATTGCAGGTCAAGGTATGCAACCTTTAGTTTGAATCAGTTCTCGAGATTTATAAAAGACATGAAAGCTCTTTTGGTGGAAAAGGTTTACGTAGTAAATGTTCTAGGTATCTTTTTCTTACCCTTGTGGCTTTTTCAGTAGCATTTCCTTAGTTTTGCTCTAAAAGAGTAATTATCTAAAGGTTCGCAAAAAGATTTCATTCTGCCCTGAACTGTTTCCTATCCTTGACAGTTGATCCACAGAGTCCCTTTCTGGATTTGTTGCTTTTGAGTGTTTTACAGGGCATGGGATGTTAGCATCACCGGAAACATGTTGCTTTTGCTAGTTGTCTATGTACTAGTTTGCTGTACTGAGTCCGGCCTTCTTTTTCATAGGTTATATAGCATACAATTTCGTCATTGGTGCATACTCATATTGGGGACCCAAGGCTGGTTATAATATCTACAACATGGTAAGTTTCACCTTTGGTAAGTATGTGATGCAACAATGGCACTTGTTGATACATAAATTAAATGGTACAAAAATAAATTAAGAAAGGCTTGGTGAAGTAGCTGCCTTATTTAAAGTCATGTTCTTCTGGCAGACCAATGCAGATATGATATTTGGAGGGATTACAATTGTTTGTGGAATATTGGGCACAATGGCAGGGGGTTACATTCTGGATTACATGACTTCTACAATTCCTAATGCTTTTAAGGTACATTGTTCCTGTATTTAAAGGATCTATTGGCATTTTGCTTAATACTAGTCATTTGGCCTCTTTTAATTCTAAAACTAATACATTTTGTTTGGATGACCTTATCACTAGTTCTTGGCTGATTTAATTAGTACACTTCACATTCACTTTCTTCTTGTGGGTCCATTAATGACTACTAAATTCTACTTTTTGAGTTCTCCAATTTACATCAAAATGGTTTTGGGCTATAGCTCATCAAATGTTTAGCTTGGATGTGAGTAATTGATGAATTGAACTATCATCTGAGTCAATCCAAGGCTAGTTTATTGTAGTTTCAGCTAGTAGCTCAAGATCTCAGAAACATACTCTTTCACTGCTGACATATGAAATATAACAAGCGTATTAACTTGGTTTATTGCTGTATATTTGTTCATCTGATGGAGTTTGTCTTAACTGCTACCCCTTTTATTAAGGTCGTTGAGCACTTTTTACATAAATATTAGACAAAGTTAGTATTTCGTAATTAGCCATCTCACTTTTGATTTTTACAGCTTCTTTCAGTAGCTACATTTCTTGGTGCAATATTTTGCTTCTCCGCCTTCTGTTTTAAGAGCATGTACGTGTTCCTTGCTCTTTTTGCAATTGGTGAACTACTTGTCTTTGCAACTCAGGTACTTTCATTTCTTTTGCAGAAATGACTTTATTGTTAATTGCTTCCTCCATTTAATTCTCTAATGCCAGCTTTTACGTTCTCACTTCAAGAAATCTGTGTGTTTGTGCAGGGTCCTGTAAATTACATATGTCTCCATTGTGTTAAACCAAGCATGAGACCACTGTCTATGGCTATGTCCATTGTCTCTATTCACATCTTTGGAGATGTACCTTCCTCACCCCTCGTTGGGGTCCTCCAGGTTTGCCTTCATTGCTTTAATGGCCATGCCTTTGTATTATAGAACCAAAGTTATACAAGGCACAACAAAAAGCACAAACTTTTAAATTTTGATTTAACTCTTAAGTCATCCAAATAGCAACCTCATAAATAACTAGGTAACAACTGATAGCTAATCCTACTTCTACTAAGCTTAGGAATCCTAAACTAGGAAAAACTCAAAAACAATACTAAACAAGATAGGAGGCAAAAGAAAAAAGTTGAAAGATTTCCAATGACTATAAAATTCTTATATAGTACTAAACAGTAAACGCTAAACTTCCCAAGTAGAAATGTAGGCGAAAACCCCCTAAACTTCCCAAGTAGAAATGTAGACGAAAAACCTGAATTTCATCATGACAATTAAATCAAAACAATCCCTTAGTTTAGTTTTCCTTGACTAGATCACTTGGCCACTAGTAAAATGGTTGGCTTTCAGAGAAAGATTAAGATACATTCATAGGATTTGTACAAAAGATGGAAGACAGAAGCACAACCCTTTTTCTTTCTTATAAGTACACTTGAAGTGCAATTGAATTTGAGTGCAGAGAATGACCATAAAGGTGGCCAATGAGTATAACACTTGTATCACTCTTAGCATTTTGGATATAGAAATTGACTTCAAAGCACTTTGTATAATTTGCTTGCATATCGTATGTGTAATAACAACTTTAGTCGCTCAACATTAGAGATATCCTGCAGGACAAAATCAACAATTGGAGGCTGACTGCTCTTATTCTGACAGCCATTTTGTTTCCAGCAGCTTTCATTTGGTTTATAGGTAATTTCTTATAGTTATTTCTTCGTAGTGTCCTAGAAAGATGTAATAGGTCAACTTTTTGAAGTCTAGACCAGGCTTAGTATACGATTTGCTCATCTATATCCAATACATGAAGAGAGAAGCTGGTCACTACAAATATGGCTTAGGAATGGTTTATCCTTTTTGTTTATTTTGTATTAGAAAAAAGAAATGGTTGTGGTGACAGCCTATGTTTAGACTTGAGCTTTTTAACTTGGGAGGTCTCAAGTTTGAACCACTAGAACTGGGGGTTGGGGATTTATGGGATACTCAAGGCTAACCGTAAATTGGAAAAATAAATAGAGATTTCAATGATTAATAACTCTGGTTAGTCGGTATATATATATCATTTAGGATCAAATAGAGACTGCCATACCACCTGCAGAGACTGATATAATGTAATTCATTTGCGCTCCGCAGGAATATTTCTGAAGAGTGTAGATAAATTTAATGAAGAAAGCGAGCATCAAGTTGCTGTGACTGACAGGTCAAACACCACACCTTTACTTGAAGGCAAGACAGCAGAAACAACAGCAACGTCTGCTGAACCATGAATACTCACAAGAAGTATTTTAAAGATCCTGTTATTTTTTTCTGGTTTCATTCCTATACGTTCTTTTGTACTTGTCCTCGTTCTAATCGTTAGGTTAGGTGATTTCTTCTCTTCTGTAAATAGTCTCTCATGAGACATCTAAAGGCTTTTAGTTCAAAATTATAGACTTAAGGTATCTAATTCAAGATATTAATCCATTGTCTTCTCATCTGCCTTGATAGTTCTTTCAGTGACCCAGAAAGAAATAAATCAGTAATAATAGTTCTGCTTCCAGATTCAATCTGTCTCGCACATTTTTCAGTTGCTAAAAGCAAATTCTATTCCCTGCTGGCAAAATTTGTCAATTTTTACTGTTGTTTTCTTTAAGGCTTAGATACATGTATCAAGTTTGCTTTAGTCTTTTGGGTTGTAACTGAAATTTCTTTTGCTGTACTGAATTAATTTCTGTGATGAATAAAACTTCATCTTTGTTTAAAAAAAATACTAAAAAGAAATGGTTTTATTTGACATATCACAAAAAAATTAAGAGGGAAACACTTTCTCTAAACATTAATAACTTTCTGTTTAGCTAGTAATACTACCATTAATACACTCCCACTGCAACCCAAACAAAAAAGGGCGAAGAAGAAATAGAGGTAGGCCAACTCAAGGTGGCTTTTCTTTTCTTTTTCAGGTGAAACTCTGGAGAGCAAAATGTGATGTCAAAAGTAGAAGGATCAAGTCAATCACCATGTCTATACATATATGTTACACACTAGCATCTAATATTTGATCTTCCACATTACAGAGGAATGTGAGCTATCAACTGCATACTCAAGTTGAGAAGACACATTCCCATTTATTTCATGGGCTAACAACTTCAACTTTAACAAATGCAGCAACTCTTTGTGCCGAGATTGTTTTCTCTTCAACACTTTGACAAAAGCATTTAACCCAAGCCATTCAACTTCTCTCGCCTCCAGTTGAAGAATTGGATGGAAATGGGAGCCAGTGCGTGCAGAATACATCATTTTCTTTATAAGTGCGTACATATACCTAGAATCAGTGAACAAAGATCAATGCACACGGATAGAACTTGAAAGGAGCAAAAGCCGAACTCGTTCATGGGCAGTGTAAGATATTTTAAAAGAAAATATATTGTGCAGAAGCTATTTGGTGATGGCCATTTAATAACTCGTAGCATGATCACTGGTATAATCTAATTAGCATGACATATATCATGATATGCATATGCTTATCTCAAGTAACAATATTAAAGTACTACATACCTGAAGGACCTTTTGATGATCTTTAAATGGAATCCTGGGCGTAGTTTGCAGATGTACATCTCAGAAACATAACAATGGAACTTCATTGCGCATAACAAAAATGCTTGATAGATATTTAATCTAACAACAGGCCCTGTGTTAATATTTGAATCGAAGAATATGGGATGGCACTTTGGTCTCATGAAGGCAGACAACTTTGCCTTCAGATGGCGACCAGGTTTACCTTGCCAGGACACGTTCAGAGTCGACCTCAAATGGTTGTTCAGATATCTGTGTGGTAGATTAAATAAATTATGTGATAACCATATTGAGCATAAAGGTTAAACAAAGCGATAAAACTGATTGAATGATAAATATTTGAGACACATAGCTACAAGATCAGGTAACAACTGCTATATGGACACAGATAAATCAGCTACGACTCCCAGTGAAACTAACAACCAGAAATACAACCAAAGAGAAGCCAAACTATGGATGCTTATTCTGTCCATAAGAAATCATTAGGAACTAACCTTGTGTAGTCAGCCTGAACTTCTAAAGTGCAAGAATTTAAAAGCAATCCACTCCATCTAAGAAATGAGATACCATCTTCACCAATATAAACCCTATTTGATGGAAGTGCTAGTTCATGTCCAGAATGAAAACTAAGACAAAATTTTTCTTCATTCATATAGCAGTTGTAATCCCGGAAACCTCTCAGTAACCTGGTGTAAAAGCTCTCAGCTTGCTTCTTTGAGGTTGATATGAAGCACAAGTCATCAATCAATCTGAGAAGGATATAAGGAGATGAACCAAGTCTATCCTCACTGCTATTTCCTGCAGCAGAAGAATCCCAACTGTTGCATCTTCTAGATAAATCTTCAACAGTTGGTCCACGAGTTATTTCAATAAATGGAAAGAGCACATTTCTTTCAAGGTGACCATAGTATACTGAGCACAGCAGAGAAGACAAAACACTTCCTTGAGGTATACCTATGCCTTGCAAGTAAAATGTTTTATCTAACTGCAGCACATTACACTTCACATGCTCATATAGGTTGAAAAGAATCTCTTTCTTCTTCATATACCTACCTAACCCCTACAACAGTACAAAACATAAATAATTAAAATGAGTCAATTGCTGACAAGAGAAAGTCTATGCTTGACTATAATAACTTGACAATGTGGAGGATAAGATATCCTCCGATAATAATCAATATAGTAGAATAGAATATTAAACCTATAAAACTGTACCAACCATATATATATATCAGAATGAGCCATCGGCTTTTCATCATTCTTAACATGTATGAACCCAATTTAAAGGTCACTAAAAGTAAAAGAAAACTTTGTTTGATATGGATGGTATAATTACTGATCAACTAGAGAAACTATTTTGAAAGAATCACATTAATCAAAACATTACACAAGATAACTTGGAAAACCATGAACTTCTATTAAACTGTAAGAGGCAAGATTTTCTCCATTATTGGATGTTCTGTGTATATTTTGGAAGAATAAACCACAAAGTATAGCAGTGATTATGTATTGCACTTAATTTTGAAAATGAAAATTCACAGTGGTGTAACAAAGGTATACTGCGGAGAATAGATGGCTTGCAATGACCCAAAGCGAGCAGAAGAATGCCTTTTTGTAAAACCAGTGGTGTAACAAAGGCATATTCACAGTATGTCAATCCCGATTAATGAGGACTGGCAAAAATCAATAAAAGATCAGATCAAGTACCTGATTAATGAGCACACTATGCAATGACCCAAAGCGCCCAGAAGAACTCTTTTTTGTAAAACCAGCACCAATTTCTGAATCCATTAATGTAAGATTCTCATGAACCCACAAAGATTTCTTGGTGCAGACAACTTGAGAAGACTGTTGTAGAAGATATTCATTCTCATGTAAAATGTCTTTCATTACACTAAGCAGCTGATCCTGATTAACAGAATCAAATGCCTTTGATACATCAGAAACAACAATGTATACATTGGGAATGGTACTCAATCCATTCTTCAGGTCAATAATAAACAGGCCTAACTTTCTATAGATATCATTATAGTCAAAAACTGATGACCCTAACTTCTCTGGTTCTTTTACCAGTATACCTTTTAGAACAGCATACGTATCACGAAGAACATAATTCACAGGCTTGAAATGCTTATATTTAACTGATTTAGAACCAAACTGTGCTTTTCCAGGTATTCCTGTGGAAGAGGATTCTTGAACGAGCATTCTTGATGGTGCTTTGAGATTTACAAGCATCCTTGCTCCATTCTCTTTTGGGCGAAGTCTGAGCTTTGAGAATCCAAATAATCTATTGCCTATAATACTTTTAACCTCACTGGGATCTAAATGCTGGTAGTTCTGGTCTTTCAAGCCAGCAATGGTTGTATTTTTCAACTTCTCCCAAATTGGCTTCCGATAGTAAAAGACATCTTGTTTGCCATGCTCACTTTCAGTGACATAGAAGTTAGCTTGAAGGAGTGGCACAACCAAAAATGAGAAAAACCAGAATATCCATTTCTCTAAAAGCATATGTTTCAAATTACTTGCAGCCTCATTCGATTTACATTGTCCCTCTGGCACATTATTTAACATCCTAGCATTCAAGCAACACAAAGAGTGCTTATCAGAAAGAAATGGGAACCCTGATATCTTCAACTTATATATACACTGGACTAATGAAAACTTTTCAAATCTTCGTAGCTGAATGAACTTGGAAATATTTCTCCTTAAGATTCTCCAGTTGGAGGGAGCACCTAACAAATCTGGAGGAACTAAACTTCTACAAACAGCCCATATGAATGAAACCACTTGACTTTTCGAGCAGTATGACCTAATTGCCCCAGTCTGGGGATTCTCAGATGTTAGAGTTCTATTGCAATGCTCAATACTAACCGTACGGGATTTCTTAGTTACCACGCTCTCTGAATCATTCTCCTGAGAAAAGATTGCTAATAAAATTCTTCTTTTCTTCTTACAAGCCATAAAAGTATATTAAATTAAAATCACATGCGTCTTATACTTCACACAAGTCCTGTGCTGAAAACTAACCTCAAACAATGAGCTCATATTTTGATTCATCGCCTGAGTCAATGACGGAACAGCGCAATGCTTATCCAACAAGTGCAAATGCTTGCAGCAACGATTTCGGCGTATAAGAGTCTTTAGGAATTTAATAAGTGAATGATACCTAAGGAATCAAAGCAAACAAAATATAAACACATGCTATTAGTTGGTTATTGTGACCTATGCCAAGCAAATATAACTTCACGAGAGAACTACCAAACTAAGATCAGCAATATAAAGTAATGAAAGAGAGAACAATTTGAGTATTCTTTTTATGTTAGAAAAGTTAAGTTTATTAAAACCCTAAATGTTGCATGTAAAACCTCAGCTTACAGGCATGCCGAACCAAGAAGACAGAAGCTACTGCTGTGGGAGCATAGCACTGATGGAGCCCTTGCATTTACATTGGATAAGCCAAAAATACTACCGAAAAGAGTCTTTGAACCAGAAAAATTTGGCTTCAAGGAATTTAATAGATCTGAATATAATCAAGGTTGTCAAAATTTTGTTTCTTTCTATAATCAAGAAAACAGACTGGAACCTTAGAACAGCACAAATTTGAAGAATAGTACTGTGTTTCTAGAAAAGTAAGATGCTTAAAAGTGGAAGAGCATAACCTTATTAATTTATTGGAGTTTTGAAGGACAAAGAATTACATAAAATAAGTTTCTGCAGATTTAAGAAAGAATCAGTAAAGTAGGCAATGATAGCATGATGCTAAGTAGAAGACCATGATGGGAGAACACAATTTGCACATAGTACATATCTCAATATATAATAAAGGATACGTTTTCGTGGGAGAACTGATGAAGAGCGTTCCGAACTATAAAATATAGGTTGCCTATTAATCTGTGCACCTTTAGTAACTAAAAGGGCATCTTGCAATACAAGACAACAAGGGCATTGTTGGGGCATCTGCAGTATGAAAAACACTGAATAGGAGGAAACCATCTCCAATAACGGGAAAACTTATAGCCTAACGACATTATAATATGAAACCACAGATACCATTCCACAATTCCATATAGAAATTACCTTGTCGGGGGAATGAATTTTAATGTTATTAAGGTCAGACTGAAGTCTTTCCGGTGCAGTATCTTCATCAATACAGTTCATCAAGTAAGAGGTAGTAGCACTGGCTTCTTCAACATCTGAATGCCTGCGCTTTTTATTGCGCTGCCACCTAAACAATCTTGAATGCTTTTTGTGCTTTGCCTTTGCCATAACCTGATTTAAGCCGGGTAATTTTTCAATTGGGAACCCTTCATAATTCACAGTACAAGCTCCAGTTGTTGGTGAAGCTGCTTCAAGAATACTCATCTGACAACATCTATTAACAGGATGCCTGCTGATAGGTGTACTACTGCTTTCACTAATATCTGAATGCTTACGCTTTTTGCAGCGCTCCCACTTAAAAGGTCTTGAACGCTTTCTCATATTCACTAGTTCCTCATTTAAATGCACTTCATACATTGGTGCAGCTGCTTGAAGGACATCGATCTGGCCCTTGTTATTACAAAGATGACTGCCAGAAGGCTTTATAAAACTGCCACTGCAACTAACACAGCCTACACAACCCATAACACAGAGAGGATTGAATTGCTGCACATCTGACAATGAGTTAGCATCATCAACCCTATCCCTCTTCTTCTTGTGTCCTGATAAAAACAAATTTGACTTGGATGATCATGTTCCAATGACCCATCAATCTCATAGAAGCAATATACTGTAAATGAAAATAAATATAGCAAAATCACAACAATAAGAAAGTAAAAGAAATACAGAACTGCAATAACAAACCAGGACATGACAAAACATCTCCAGCTCAATCCCCATTTATTTTTGTTTCTACTTTTAAGCTTTTTTATTTGGAGGGGTAGGTGGAGATCAAGACTTCTTATGAAGAGAAAAAGGTAAAAGTCAAACACACTTCATTACTTGAAAGATTTGATCCTTGAAGACATAAAATTTCCAATGCCTTATATTAGTTTCTATCCTTTTCTTATTTCACCAATTCTTTTCCATGAAAATTCATCTTTACATAATCTCCAAATAGGTTGCAACTTTACTATCTCAGTTCTAAGTTTCCGTAGAAAAGGAACTTTACCGGAGATTGTTAGTAGAGACTGCTTCATGTTCTGCCAAAACCCTCAAGACTTTCTATTGCGTACATGTAATACATCAAGCATATATGATATCAGAAGTACAAAGTTAGCTTTAAAGGAAAGGATGCAATATATCTGGCATGCTATTCTCTTATTTGTAATGCTAGAAAATGGTATATCAACTTCCGTATCAGGCAATCAGCTAACATATATCATCCCCTTTCTTAGCTCAACAAATTTTAAAGCTATGATTATCATATCAGAGTAGTGATTGTTAACAAGAACAAATTTTGGATCATAAGTAGATGGTCTAGTGACAAAGTTTATTCCACATACAAGTCCAAGAGCAAAAGGAAGCATTTATCAACTGCTTTATTTTCTGACAAAAAGAAAAGGACAGGCAATTGCACCTACATTTGTGTATTATTTTTTTCTTGAGAATCAATATGCAATAACTGCATCCTGAAAAGCAATGAAACATATGATTTCAACTCTTAGTTACCAAAATGGTTGACCAAAGGATCTTGATGCCGTGGCTCTGCTTTATTCTTCATCAACTTAAGGGCCAAACTATTAACAGGTGGACCAGCCACCTGGCAGTGTTTCTTGGGAGGAAGTGGCAAAAATATCGAAGTATGCTTTAGAAGGTAAACCATGGTATCATCTCCAATCTGCATTGTGCAAAAATTTTCCACCACCTCATATTAACTTTCTAAGCAGTAAGCAATACCCAGGAACACTATCACTTGATGCAGTTCAATCCATATCATACCCTTTCTAGCAGAAGACTCCATGCTGATGAAGTCAGAAGCTCCACAATGGGGCTTGAATGATTACACTGTCACAAAGGCACAGGACAACCTTCAGTAATTGAAACAAACAAATAAAAAAACCAACTCCACTTCAAACGCACAAAATAATTAACATTATGATCATTAGCTTACATATAAACCTTGTACATGTAATCTCATCCCCAAAAATACACCGAAGGTACACACACATGTATGTAGATAGTTATGCATGTATATGTTGAATAATCAAACTAAGACATTGACAGTTCAAAAGTAATGGAAATTGGCTACAGGAATATTTTCCTGCATTCAATTCAATCTAAATTTCCCTTGTTCCGAGTAATAAAATCATGTGCAATAGTTAAACTGAAGTGAATAGAATTCTTGCAAAATCAAGTCACTTTTTAATATAATTTCATTTCTTTGAAAATGCCTCTTTTCTTTTAAATCAAACAGAATTAAACTCTCGAAGCAATAGACTTCCCAAATACACGTGCAATAATTCAATTGAATTCTTGCATTTTTAGACTTCCCAAAGCACATAAATACAGCTATCGAGAAATAGTAAAAGAAAAGAGAAAATCATAATAAAAGAACTTGCCTTGTCATAAGCACTACATAATACATTATTAAAGACCGTTGATTGCTCTCTCACCATCATTTCAATAGTCCTTACCACAATCTGAAAACAAACACAGCCATTAAGAAAACAAAGGTGACGTTTTACAGAACAATACAAACACACATAAAACAATATCGTGTTATACTAAAATGGACCTCATGTTGCGGCCAATGATTACTCGGAGGGAATTTAGCGGCGGCAAAAGGAGGCGCATTGGAGTCTAAAACGACATAGGAATGATTAAGAAGCTTAATGTAATCAGAAGGATCACGGGGTTGTTGGAGGAGAAATGAGGTGGGGTGTGATTGTGGAATGAAAGATGTGATTGTGGCTGATAGAGTCAGTGCTCTGTCCCCAAATAGCCTCCATAGCACTACTGGAACCCTTCGTTTCTTCCTCATTTTAGTAGAAGAGAGTGAGAGGGAAAGCTTTTGAGTTTTAGAGGAGCAAGGGAGGGGAAGTCTCAAGTGAGTTTTCTTTTTGGCCTCGTTACTTAAAAAACACAACTTTACATCTTTTAACAATTTTAATTAGTAATATCTATTTTTTCACAGCAAATTTTACTTTTTTATTTTTTATTTTTTAAAAAAATACTATTCAACCACAAAATACTTATTCTTTTTCATTATTTGAGAAAATTAAGTCAGCAATAGATGCTGATTCATACAATAAACCTAAACCACCGAACAAAGCTAGCTGTTGACTCATCTAAAAACCAATAACTGATCCCTAAAACAATCCATGGTTTCAAAAAAAAACAGTCTCATCTGTAAAATTCCTCTCAATAGCTTTCCAATCCAAACCACCACCGCTCCTCTCAGACCCATGTACATGAATCCCTCAAAGAGGATACAAGCAACACCTTATAAACACTCCAAATCAATGGACTCAGATCAACAAGAAGAGACTTTTGGGACTTGGCCAGCGGTGCATAGTAGTAAGAAGGTGATGAGGGAGGAGGGGTTGGGAGGGAAGAAGGGACCCAGGCAAATGATGACCCACTGCCTAATACTTTTATCATGGGCATACCTTTGTTAATCGTTATGTATGATAAGTATGTTGATAGCCTTATGGTTCAGGTTGTGGTATTGCAGTGTATTATTTGGCACACGCTTTTGTTGTTCTTTTTTTCAGTACAGAGGTGCTAAAATGTTGATTATGGAGCAATTTCCTGAAACTGCTGCTTCCATTGTGTTATTTAAAATGGATTCTGATGTTGTCTCATTAGATGGAAGAGATCTCTTAGAAACTGATGCTAAAATTGGTAGCGATGGGAAGTTACATGTTGCTGTAAGGAAGTCTAAAGCTTCCAAGAGATCTCTAGGTCATGGTTCTTTTTTTGGATTAACTCATCCTTCCAATCTTACTGGTGCTGACATTTATTGTTTGAGTTCGTCGCAAAATCCTACACTAAGAGCGTTGCGAAATCTTGTTGTGTCTGCGTCTTATCCAATGCCGAATCCAGAGTTTTCTTTTACTGTTCGTTTAGGTTTATTAGATGAGTCAGTATTTGTTACTGACTCATTTTTTTAAAATAAAAAATATATACAGTCAGCAAAAACCGCGACTTCTCCTGATCGGATAATATTTTAAAAAGAAAATAAAAATTATTAAAAAATATAAAATTTAGTGATTTTTAGATAATTAGGCTTTTTTTTTTCTACAGCTTTTTCTTGAGAAAATACAAAAAACGGTTTTCCTAAAAGAAAGTTGGGTTATTTTAATAAATAGAGTGTAAAATATACGAGTCAAATTTTAGAAAATCAATTCTAAATAGATAAAGTGAAATTCAAGTTAGATTTTGTTAGGTTTAAATTTAAGTTCGAGCTAAAATATTAAAATTTAATTTATTTAAATTTAATTAAATTTAAGTAATAAATATAAATTTTTATTTTTAAATATTTAAACTAATTTAGTTATTTGCTTTGTACTAATTAGATTTATTTATAATAATTTTATTTATATAAAATTAATATTTATTTAAATATATAATATATAATAAAAATTAATTAATTGATAGTAACACATAAAAATATCTAATATATTTTTAAGCATTGAATCATAAAAATAAATAAATAAAGATATTTAGTTATCAGTTGGATTGACTCGTTTTAATTGATAAGTTAATCTTTAAATGATAATGAATTACACAAGAAAAAATAATAAAAAATTTAATTATGAGTAGTTGTATATGTCTTTTTTGCCTAATTACTAATTAAATTATATTAAATTGGGAATTTTATATATTTTTTTAATAATTTTATTTACATTTTTTTTAAATTTAAAATAAATATTTTTTTAATAATAACAACTAATAAATACAACTTGTAAACAATATAATAATCTTATTATAAAAATAAAATAAAGATAAACTTTTTCTCTAAACTTTATTGATCGTGTTGACGGAAACAAAATATATACACCATCTTGATTATGTGTGTATTAGCAAAAAATATATTCCATTCAGTAACTATACTGAGCCACGTATCGTTTGTATTGTCATTTAACAGATCTTTAAACGAGTCTGATCTTTTGAATATTAGACTCAAACTCATCCTAATCTCAATGGAGGAAGACAAAAAAAATTTCGTAAAAAAATACTCATAATATTTCATCAATAAAATTAATAAATAATTAAAGAAAGTAAATCTAACATAAGATCTTGGATGAATTCTCAATCAAATAAATCTATATTTATTGCGGGGAGGCCTTGATTTATCTTTAAGTGTTGAAACTTTAATAGTCATGAGACCTTTTTTTATACATATTTGATTTGTCATCTATATTAAAATTTATAAGTTCTGATCAACTCATACAAATAAAATAAAAAATATATAATTTAATTAGTTATTGTAAATAACTATCATAAAAAAAAATAAAAAATAAAATACTAGCGAAAAATTAAAATCAGCTACCATCAATAGTAAAAAAAAAGGCCAACGACAACAAAAGAAAAATAGAAAAAAGTGCATAACAATTAAAATTTCTTAAAAATAAATATTTTTAAAATGGCATGATAAGTTAATTGCACTTACCACAAAAAAAAAATTTACATTAGCAGAAAAACTATATCATGTAAGTATGTTAAGTTTTTTGGCGACTTACAAACTTTTAATATGCACAATTGATTTTCATTCCATCACAATAAAATTACAAAAATCGCCTTGAAAGATTATTTTAAAAATAATCTAAAATAATTAAATTAAATTATTAAAAACATTAACTCTCAAATTTAATTAATAATGAGACCTATCAATTTTTATCACAAATTATAAAAGAATCTCAACTCAAATTAAAATATAGACCCATCATTAAATTAAATCTTCTAAATATGCACTTGCATATTTTTTAAGAAAAGAATAAATACCCATTATATTACAGTATTTCCTCATATTTAAGGAGTGTATTTCCAAAATAAAATAAAATAGTAAAAAGTGTTTGAGTCACAGGTGTCAGACATCTACCTCATGTGAACCAGTCCCATCCACTTTCATTGAACAGAGACTGCTAAAACTCAAGAACAATTAAGCTCACATGTGCCATTGATTTCTTTTTTCATTGTATTCCTTGTATTTGCACACTGCATTATATCCATAGATTGAAATAAACAATTTATTATTTAAATTATTTTTAAATATTTAAATATGTCGCTCACCTAATTATCAAATATAATATAATTAAAAAAATAAAAAAAAATTATTTATTTAATAATTCAGAACGTGTTAAATAAAATATTTTTTTACTGTAGAGCTGTCGAAAAAGATTCCCGTAAATGTTCTCTAATGCTTGATGCTATCAGTCAAGTGAATGTTCCCAAACATATGTATACATGCTATCTCCCGTGGCCCTGACCTCATCTGATTATTAATCTCCGTACCACCAACAAAACCAACTAATTGAACCCACAGTTTTTTCTTTGCCTGTTTCTATCCGTACCTTACTATTATCCATCCATTGATAATACTATAAATTCAGTCACTTTCCTATCCATTTTTCGCCTGGGCTTTCCCATCATCAATGGCTCCTACAGCAGCCATGCTAATCCTTTCCAGCCATATCAAGGCTGCTTCTCCCCCGTCTCTTTCTCCTTCAACGACCGCCTCTCCAACTTCTTCTTTTGGGTTCAAGTTCTCTGCAGCGAAATGGGTCCAACAAGACAACACCATCTTCGAAGGAAGATATCAGAAGAAGAAAGAATCATCATCATCTATGGTTGATCCTTCTTTGCCTGCCGAAGATTCTGCTTTGGAAGAGAAGTTTCAGGAGGCCCTTAAACATAGCTGCTGGTGCTAGGAATCTTTCTTTTAAGATTTTCTTTCCTTCTTTCTGTAAATGTTCTTTGTGATTGTAAGTAAAAGTCCTGATTATGTAAATATCATTTGATTGATACATGTGCCAGCAAATGTTTTACTAATTTCTCTTTTTCTCCTCTTACCAATCCCCTGGTTCCCATTTCGGGGAGAAAGGCAATTCGCTGGATTGCCTGAATTACAGCCCCATCATACCTGATAAGAATGAAAGGATAGGACATACCAATTGGATTGATTAACCCAAAAATTCCAATTGTTCAGCCTGCAATTTCTAGGTGAGATGATCAATGATTTAAAACTCAAACTCAATGGCTCATCCTGGAAAAGCATTGGCAAGGGCTACTAAATATAAAATGACCAATTTCATGCCAAATGCATACTATGATTATGCCTAAATTTAACACAAGTACATTTGGCACACAAGGAGACCTAGGCAGTGACACTGAGGGCCACACCTTTGTATCCAGAGCAGAAGAGACCAAAAAGATGACAGCATACTGAACCATTATTACAGAACAAAGAATCATACGACCATCAACACCATTAAACATATTCAAATGTTTTAATGCTCCAATCCCATGAGAATTTGTCCAAGAAAAATAATGGAATGCAGAGTCAGGTTGAGGTGAAGTCTCAATTAATTGGAAAGCAACTTGGCAATCTCTCCAATCCCAATTTTCTGTTCCTTGCTCAATAAAGTTATCAAATTGTCCAGAAAATAACGGTCTTTCCTCTTCGCAGGGTTCTGCAAGACATAATAGAAGGCAACCAAAAAGGAAAAGAGAGTTTGCATCAAGAATTCAACAAAAAAAAAAAAAGGAAACACAATTCTTTCACATCCATTACCATTACCTATTGAAAATAACTAGAAAGTTAGTGCCTTGATAATTATTCACAAAAGTTTCACCAAAAAATGAATTCCACAATTTCTCTTAGTTCATTAATCAAACACTTAGAAGAGATCAACTTAATTAAATAACTAAAAAAACTAGTCATCACGAATATATTATTAGCATGATCACAC
Organism: Ricinus communis; assembly: GCF_019578655.1. Lineage (NCBI taxonomy): Eukaryota > Viridiplantae > Streptophyta > Magnoliopsida > Malpighiales > Euphorbiaceae > Ricinus > Ricinus communis. The sequence continues at coordinate 18,662,636 of NC_063261.1, read as the reverse complement.
GACTTCTTTGAGTTCATTGATCAAACATTTGGAAGACATTAACTAAGCTAACTAACAACCTCATCATTACAACTATATCACTGGCATGATTAATTAGAATTACTGATGAGAAAAGAAAAAAAAAAGGTTAACAAAAAAAATTAAGCGGGTACCTGGCGATTGTGAAGTTTGATAAAATTAGCTATGAGTTTTGAGGTATCAGAGCCAGGAGGCTCAACGATACCAAGGAATTTGCAAATGTGAGAAGAAGTAGATGGGACCTCCTTGGACTTTAGTTGGGTATTTACTATGGCGGACCAAGGAGCACAAGGCGGGTGGTGGAGGCGGCTGCTGCGGAGGTGGAGGTGATTGTGGGATTGACCTATCACCGCTTCTCTAGCTGCCGCTAAAGCTGCTGCTGACACGGGCTTGATTTCTTCTTCTACTGATGCCTTCAAATTGGGGACCTTTATCCCTCCTTTGGCCTTCAATGCCTTTCCAGCTATTTTCTTCATATCGGTAGGGTTTTACGTAGGATTGGAAATTGATTGAAATTAGCAGATTGAGAAATTTTTTTCTTACATATCTTTGTTTACGAAAACGAAAAGGCAAAACCCATTTACAGGTCCTGAACTCTTAATTCTTTTTTGTTATCGAGTCCTTAAAGTTTGATTGTGTTCTATTAAGTCCCTAGATTATTATTTTTGTAAACATCAACACCCTTTTAGTCCCTCGACCAAATTAATAATGGTGCAATAATTGATTTTGGACGGAGAAGTTAAAAATTATTTAAGTTTGTTACTAAAATTATCGAAAGGTTTTTTTTATAAATAAATCATTTGAGATGATTTATACTATATTTCAAGAACTCCATCAAATTGAATTTGAACTTAAAATGAGTCTCAATTAATAAGTTTGAATTGAGATTTAAATTTTAAATTCTGAAATTAAATCGAAGTTTAATTTAGTGTTACTTCAACTATATTTTAGAAAATTACAACGTTTTATTATTTATAAGAATAAAAAGGCTTATATAGATTTAATATTTTTCATTTATATTAATACAAAGATCAAGATTTCTAATCATGAATTAGAAAAGATAAATTTCAAGAACTTTTTATAAAATTATATAAAAAAACTATAATACCCATCTATAGAAAATATGCATGCACGTTAGATTTTAAAAATGCCTCAATTAATATTTACAATATAAAAATATTGATAATAAATTTATGGACCTATACATGGGATTTACCCAAGAGAAAATTAATTGAACCATTTTTGGCCAGCTTACGCATCTTTTAACCTTTAATTTGGCATATATCCTTTAACATGGGTTTCTATATATGCGTGTATATATGAGGCTCAACTTGATGGTCTTGAGTCCTAAACATGTATCCCTTATAACATGGAAGAGTTCTTCTGTTAGAACTTTCTTCTCTATTGGGCATAATTATGATTGATTATTGTTCCTCATAAGTTAAAATCTTCTCGAAATAAGTAAAAGGAAATACACAGCAAGTCGAAGTACTGGAAATGCAGGAGAATCCTCCTCAAAGGAGTATAGATAAACTGCATACTAACAATGGATTATTCGAACTCAATAACAAGTGAGAAAAAAAATGTTTCGATATCCACATGAAAGAATACCGGGATTGCTTTGCCAGAAGGTAAAACTCTGGCAAGCAGCAAGCCAAGTAATACCTCTTCGAGGTCGGCCCGACTTTATTCGTCGCACTTATACAAGAGAGAGCTCTCCAGCTGGAATTGATCTCTTGACTAGTTTAGCCCAAGATTCATTAGTCTCAGTGATGACCTTCAGAGCATAATCCTGTGCATAGAAATTGTAAATGAAAGGAGATGAATAATCCTTATATTTTGCCGTAGCTAGCGATAAATATCTGATTCCGTAGACAAGAAAGGATTTTGCTTAGATCCACTGTGTGATTATTCCCTGCTAAAACTTGCTATTATTATCGGGTTAGGGACACTGCATCATTATACATAGAAAGCCATGCACTATGAGGCTGCAGTAGTGTCCTATAATATCTTGTAGTTGAAGCGAAAGGCTACTACCTTTTGATAAGAGAGCAATGTGTGCTTATTCTTAAAGAAAATGAACTTCAGTTTCATTCCTCAATTCGTAACACATATAAATATGATCTAATATAAACTCTTTGGAACATTTAATAGCAGAAAATGAACCATAAGAGTGTTACCTTGTTTGCTGCCTTGTTGCCAAGACCAAACTTGTTAGCAGGCTTTCCGTCAGGGATCTTGTAGTCTCTAAACCAATCCCTGATTGCAGTTAAAGTACCCTGAAGAAAAGATCAGCAAATTTGTTCTCATATTTCTATGGTATGTGTTCATGATGCATCAGTACATGAATTCAAATTAAATTAGTATCCTTGGTCCATCCATACAGGACCATAACATTTGTTGGTTAATTCAGTCTCATATACCCCTTCTAATTTAAAATAATCTTTAGCACCTAATGACCTAGGCCTAACTGAATTCCGCACACAAATGACACCAAAAGTGGCTGTTAATCAACTACCTTCATTAAATTCAACATTTGCAACTAAATAAACTAGCTCTCCTCGCAAGTCTGTCCTCTTTTTGTCATGATCGACTACATTTACGCTTACATCTATTTTAAGATTTGTACAAGTTAAGCTCATAAAGAGAAGGTTCACACATAGATCCTCATTGTCATAGAAACCATTTGATAGCAAATATATCTTTCAAATCATGGCTTCTTGGAAGCAACATGAACTGATACTAAATGGATGCAGTAGCTGAATCTACTAACAAGGGACATAATCATTTCACATCGTACAGCTATCTATTTTTCCGGTCATTTTGGTAGCAAATAACAAAAGCATATTAGCTAGATGAAGATGACAAATCCAAGAGAAAAGGCTTACTGGGAAATGCTTCTCCACATCATCAACATCATTTACAAGAGCAGCTCGTGGATCATCCAGTGAGATTGCTACAATTTTCCAGTCAAGTTCACCCTCATCAATCATGGCTAAAGCACCCAGCGGCTTGACCTTTAGAACTTCCCCTATCTTTCCCCGTCTTTCACCAATTTCAACAACATCAACTAGAAATGAGAACACAAAATTACCACATTGAAGAGTTTCTGTGCTGGAAAATGCAGATGTTGAACAAACTATGGTGATATACCTGGATCATTATCTCCAAATGCCCCTTCAACTTCATGGTTTGCAAGAGACGGGTCTTCCCATGTTTGTGGAAGCAACCCATAGTTCCAGTTTATGTTATAGCTGAAACAAAGGAATGACAGAGGATTACATGATGAAGTACATGGATAATGAAACAGGTAGAAGAAAACTGAGTTTTTAATTACAGCACGCTTATGCTAAAGGTGCAAGTGAAGCCATGACAGGGAAGGAAACTATAAAAAACAACAATCAGATTATAAGCTGCCATGATCAGGATATGCATATCAAAAATCATAGTAATGAGGTGAAAAGAATATGCATATCAATATTATTGGTATAAAAGCAAGTCCCTCAAGCTTGTGAACTATAGGCAACCACATGAAAGATTATGAGACTCATCGTTTTATACATAGACTAGAAATTCCATTTTCAAGAGGAAATAGGGTAACCAACCATACTGAACATACAACTTAAAGAAGAATGGGTATATTGTAAGAATTAACATCATGGTCTATGTGTAAATCTTTCAAGCTCTTAGTATTGTTGGGTAAGGGGACTTCTTCTAGATGAAGTGATTTATTTAATGCCCAAGGGCCTTCCAGTCTATCACATCCTCACACCACCATCCAAAAGTAGTGATGAATGTGATAAATATTATATGATGTAAATACAAGAGAATGATTATTACAACCAGATTCCGGAGTAGATGAAAATAATCATTTACTTCATCCAATAGCAAATGGCAACACATGATCAACCACCAATCGCTCACAGAAACATAGCCAAAGAGATATTCCTTGCGCCTTTAATGCGCAAAATGGCCATGGACTTTCTCCAATACAAACCAGTGCAAATAATTTTACCAATTCTACACTCCAACCAACAGCAAAACTCTATAGTTCCTTTCAGGAATGCAAGTTCTCAAAGCAACATAGGCATCTCTTTCAAACTGATTAACCATGTGTCTAGGGTTGTGTTTGACAAAAGAACTTTTGAGAAAAAAGAATTAGTTCTAACTTTTCTGAAATTTGACAATTGCTAGGTAAAATGATGTTTTTTCCAAATACCAGTTTGACAAAAGCAGATTATAAAAGATTTAAAAAATAAATTATACTTGACCAAAAAAATTCTAAACCAGCAAATCAGACAGGTAAGAAATAGGCAAATCTTACGGATAGTATCTAAGTTTCCCCTTTTTGGTGTCCTGCTTGATGGGAGTGAACTGCTCATCAGTAGCAACCTCCATCTTTGCACTTGATTCTCTAGGAATTTCAACAATAAAGTTGAATACACCATCACCCAAGTGCAATGGTATGTCATGCCAAGGAGAAACCTGCATGTTAGGCAACAACTACATGTCATCCGCAGGTAGATAAAATAAAACCAATAGAAACAATGAAAACAATTGTCATATTATATCCGAAACAATTGTTATATTATTTCTCTAAAATGCTACTGAACAAATAATTTTAACCCAGAAAGAAAAGAACTCATCACCATAAAACACTTGAAAGTTATGCTTTAAATAGTTAAAGAAATCAAAATCACAAATAATGAGAACTACTGTCGACCCAATTATATCTCAAAAACAAACTACTACATAACATCCCTTACTTCTTCAAACAAATATTTTTTACAAGCCGCACATGTTATTGTGGATAAACATTGAAAATTCACCTCAACCAAGCCAGAAAATTCTATTTTGCATTTTTTTCTCGGGAAACAAACAAAATATGAAATTGCGAACAGCAAAATGACACTACAATAGACAGCTTTCACATAATCCAAGATTAAACCACTTCAAACTCACTCACATCCTAATATTTCAGCGAAACATCAAAAAGAAAGAGAAAAGCAAAATAAAAAATAAAAAAAGATAATAGAGAGAAATAAAAAAGAAGAGACCTTTTTGCCAGAGTTGTCAAGAAAGAAGACACGGTAATCAAGGGTCTCAGGCTGACCTTCCTCTCTGATCTGAACATCAGGATTGTAAATAGCAGTGCATGTCCAAAGTGATGATCTTTTAACAGAAGAAGAGGAAAAGAGAGACACTTGTCGTTTGCCATTAAAGCATATACTATTGAAGCGAGTATTTTGGCTCAAACTGAATGGTTTTTTAAGTAACAGGCAAGACGTCGTCGTAGTGGCTGCTGCTGCTGTTGCCATCACTCTTGCGGCTGCCATTTGCTACCTGGTGTGGAGGGGAGGAAGGTGATTATCAGTGATGGCTTTTGCTCTGTGTCTGGTCTTTTTCTTTAAATTTTATAGCCACACAGAAAAAGAAGTGGTTTGGTCTTGATAGGCTGCGTCGTTTTACATTATTTTTTACAGTATTATATTATATAATATATATATATATATTCTTTATTTACTCATTATTTGAATTGAACTCACTAATTTTTGCCGTCAAGAACTGACATTTCTTCTGGTCTGGGTTCCTCTTTTTTTATAATTGAATAGATTTCGGGTTAGAATTTTATGATGTATTATATTAATTTTATAACAAATGATAAAGCATAATTATATTTTATGATATAAAATTTATAAAAATAAATCATATAAATAAAAATTTACTTTATTCATAAAAATACATTTAAGAGTTAATTTAAATGATAATTAATAAGATAGTTTACGTTTAATAAATAAAATTTTAAATTTAAATTCTCACTTGTAATAAATATTAAAAAATTATATTTATATTGCATAAACTAATTTTTTATCAAATTTTATTTTAAATAAAAATTATTATAAAAATAAATTTTTTAAATAAAAAATTATATAATAAATTTTGCTTTAAATAAAAAGTGAGGATGATATTGGTATGAGTTGATTTTTATAAAATTAATGTATATATTTTTATTATAATTTATACTTATATATATTATTATTATTATTATTAGTATTGAATAGCCTATTTTATTAATTTTGAATAATAATTAGTAATTTTACAAAATTTAATAGAAATCCCGAAATTCATTCGGTTCCATTACATAATATTATAAATTTTTTCTTGGAAATTATTATTATTATTATTATTATTGATTCTCGGAGTCGTTGCACTAGGATTTTATTAATCGTTAGATGAATCTGACCGGAATCTTTGGTAAAGTGCTGTGTTTGATACTTCAGCTGCCCCATGCTCTTGCTTTTGTTGACTTCAGCTGCCCATGTGGCATCTGGGGCATGTTTTTTTTAGATCGAATTTTTAATTGAACGAAGATAATAATAAATGAATATGAGATGGGTTCAAGATTTGCTGGTCTAATTTTATAATTTATATCGGATTAAATTTAGATTTAAATTTGTGAATACTTATTATCTGAAATTAATTATGTTAGATTTTATTTGTTTTTATTATTTAAAATATTATTTTTATTGAATTTATGCTTAGTTGTATTAATATATTAAATATTAATGTTGAATATTTAGATTAATTAGTTTGTATTTAATTTTTTATTAATTTTCATTAATACATTTTAAAATATTTAGATACTCATCTATATAAATTGATATTTAATGAATAAAGTATTTGTTTCTATCCAATTAAATATTTATAAAATATATTTAATAGTTATTAAATTTAAACGAATTTTAATCAAGTCGGTTAGTATAAAAATATTTTGATTTGTTGGAGTAACCTTAAATGGAGCGTGACTGCGACGCTCTATGATACACAGGAACCGGAAGTAGATTAACAGCTAGACATGACTGGAGGAATTCAAACAAAACGCTCCAAAAACGAGATGAAAGGTTATGCGCTAGACAAGCAACTGGACTCTTGAAGTTTTTCTATCCGTGGCTAAACCACATCGCCGCTAACAAACTGAGGCCAAACTGGTGATAGGGCGGGGCATCTCCAAACTGATCTAAAGCTTGACAAACTTAGATGCCCCCTTTTGAAGCTTCGGTTAAACTCTCTTGAGCAAACCCAGACCCTTCCACTATATAGCCTCACTACAGGAGGAGAAACAATGGACGTTTTTTGCACTAACCAGTTGCAACTACAACAAAACAGCTATCAAAAAACAAAACGAAACATGTGGAAGAGCTTCCGATTAAGAAAAAAGAAAAGAAACATTAAGAATCATAAAACATTAAAAACTAATAGAAAATCAAATTAAATAATAATAAACAAAGAAAATCTTTAGAGATGGGTTTTTAGATATTCGGAACTATTGGAATCACCCTTGAAGAACAAAAGGCTCCAAGAATAGATAAAAACTAAGAGAGAAGATAGAGAGAAAACCACCGGTTACAGTTTAATATTGATTCTGTTTGTAATGACACGACAATTTTGATATATCTGTTGTGATTTTTAGTGGATACTTCATTTGAATTTTTTAGATTAATCTTGGTTTTTGATAATATATCATTATTTTTTTGTTAATTTTTTATTTTAATTATGATTAATTTCCTTTAAAAAAAATTAAATACTTAACTTGTGTTAACTTGTGTTCTTATTCTATGTCTAATTCATTGAACAAATAGATTTGTATTTTATGTTAATAAAAGAGTAATTCAATAAAGATATAACACATAAAAATAAAATATGTCTATAAAAACTTAAAATGAAGAAAGTAATAGAAAATTCAAGGTAGTTTGAGGTATTTGAATGATAGGTAAATTAAATTTAATAAAACTAAAATAGATTAAAAAAATATAAAAACAATAACAATCATAGACTGAATGTGGGCCATTCTGAAAACGAACAGCAATTAGGATCAAAGGTAAATATGATAATTTATTTTTTTTACAATAAGCAAAGATCATTTCCTAATATTTTATTTAAAAATCTGACTGACTTAATTAAAGAACGAACTAACTAAAATCAGTTGCATTTGATAATAATATGATTTAAGCCAATCATTTCTCAATTTACCCCCGAAAACAGAAGAACATCAGCTCCAATTTCTGAACTGGCTGCCAATTAATTAGATTCCATAAACCCTAAACCTCCAGAAAAGAATTTTCCACTGAAGACAAAATTTACAGAAACTAATTAAATTCTATTTCTGCATGCATTGTTCAAATTACATATGGCATCTTCAGAGATCGAGGTAGTAGTATCATCACCAGAATCCAGAACGCCGTCGCATCAGCAGCAGCAGGAGCTACCGCCTGTGCTCGATGTTTTCTCTGCTTCTGCTTACGGAGATTTCGAGAAATTGCGCAAGTTTGTTGAACAAGACGGTGCTTCTCTCTCTAGACCTGATGTTAATGGTTACTATGCTCTTCAATGGGCTGCTCTCAACAATTTTGCTGATATTGCACAGTATATAATTGAGGTATTGTGCACATTTACGCATTGGAAAGATTTAATCTTCTTTCTTTTTGAATTTTTGTTAAAGTTGTTAACCTTTTATATATGAAATGGTTAGAGTGCTAAATATGCAAAAAATTAATTGAATTGAGTTCTATTTAGTCAATTATTGTGTTTGGGAAGCACGTAGTTGCTATAATTAAATTCTTTCAACTTCAGAAAAGAAAAAGGTATTCTGAAAGAAATGGATTTATGCAAAAAAAATGAGGTGATTTTGGAATAATTTAATTCAAAAGAAGTACTGCACATGATTTATCCCAAACAAGGTTTTGGTTTTTTGGATTTTGTATTGGAGTTGATCGGGACTAAGTGTCCAATGTCTGTGTTGTGGTGTTGAAGCATGGAGGTGATGTGAATGCAGCTGATAATATGTTGCAAACAGCTTTACATTGGGCTGCAGTTAGGGGTTCAACTGCTGCAGCTGACGTGTTATTGCAGAATGGAGCTCGAGTTGAGGCAGCTGATATAAATGGATATCGGGTAATCTCTTTTATTTTTTTTTTAAGTGATGTTCTTTTGGTTTTTTACTTTTTAAGATGTCTAGTGCTCCTATACCATGTGAATGCATCTCAAATTTTCTCTGCAGGCAGTTCATGTTGCAGCTCAGTATGGACAAACTGCTTTCTTAAATCACATCATTGCAAAGTATCATGCTGATTTTGATGTACCAGATAATGAAGGGAGGAGCCCTCTTCATTGGTACGTCAAAACACTATGGCTGAACGAGGTTATAGACACTTGTTGGTGCATTTTGTCTTTGACATGGCTTGTTGGGATTTTTAAAATAACCTTCTGTTTGGTGCAATGGCACTTCGACTTTGGAGCCAATCTTTAGCTACCTGTCACTCCCATCCACTTTCAGTTGTCTCACAATCTTCATCATCCTATAGGGGCTAAAAATGACGTGACCTTAAATGTAAAGAAAGAAGTTATTTTCAGATATCTCACCTGCAATATGACAATCTAAATGGTGACATGAAGTAAAAAGATTTGTGTAGTCCGCTTCAATTAGTTTGGAATTATGACTTGGTTGAGCTGAAACTAATGTAACGCCACAAACATGTGAAAGTTTATTGTACAAGTAGAGCATTGAATTATCTTAATGCAGTAGGAGACTTGTTATTTAATAGTTGTTTTCTATAATTTTTAAGTACAGTTCAAGTAGGTTTCTCAACACCTCACATAAATTTAATTAAGATTAGAATAAATACTGGGGCATAGGTAGTATATACATAATTGGAATATATAAGGTGAAATCTTACTATAATAGGCATAGGTAGTATATACATAATTGGAATATATAAGGTGAAATCTTACTATAATATCATAGGCATATCATGATGACTCTCTGTGGTTGTATCATATAAACGAAGCTTTTTACAATTCCCTTTTTGCTTATAGTTGTGCTTTCTTATCAAAATAATTATTCTTGCTAGTCATGCTTTTCAAATTTTCTTTTCTGCTGCCTATTTCAATTCAGTTTGTCCCAAGACTTGTTAGCTTCATGTCTGCAAGCATATGCTTAAAGAATTTTTTCAATCTAGAAGGCAAGTAATGACACTCCTATTTGAGAATCAGTATATTGTTCAAATGTTTTGAATTGCTGCTTGATACGTTGGTGAAAATCTTAATTGCGAATGCTGTTATAAGATGCTCTAAATAAATTTCCATTACTCAAAAACATTCATGACCTCTAGATTTATTTCTTCTGAAAATATGTCAACACTTGAGGTGAAAGAGGCTTACTCTTGTGATGCAATCTACCAGGGCTGCATATAAGGGCTACCCCGACACAATTAGATTACTTCTATTTCGAGATGCAAGTCAAGGAAGACAAGATAAAGAAGGTATACAGGGAAAGTTTAAAATTCCCCTTTTAATCATTTTATCTCCAATTGTTGACCTGTCTCCTTTAAAATCCAGATGACTGGATTTATGTGACCATTTTAGACACATTATCACTCCCGTCTCCTAATTTTTTCATATTATTCTAGGTTCTGAGCTAATGTCTCACTGATGGAGAAACAAAGTAATTTCTTCTTTTAGGAAAAAGAAAGGAAAATAATGACAACTCAGCAGTTTGTGTAGTTCAATAGCTATCTAAACATATGCTGGCTTGAAGAAAGAGAAAAAAAGTGAGAGAGGGGATTGTTGTAGTATGCATGTCTGTGTAATGATCTGTTTTTAGCATGTGTGTGAAAAAACAATGCCTCATATATTCTTTTATTGGGGATAGATAAAGCGAGGATCAGATACTGCAATTAATTGGAAATCTAAAAGTGAAAAGTTGATTCTTTGATAAAGAAACATTTCAGCATCTTAAAATTACTCCTAGGGAGTTTATCTTTTCTGGTATCTTCTCAAAGAACTTTTGGTTGTTGGTAAAGGTGTTTCCCTTATGCATTGATTAAAGACAATAAAAAAGGTCAACTTCCATTTGGTATCCTTATGTATTTCTAAACTACACAACAAATCAATTAGGAATAAAGTTGCTTTCGATGGGATAATTATATTTGAATTAAAATGCAATATTTCCCTTCCAGCCCAATTTTTCTGTAGGGATTTAATTGAGTCCACTATCATTATCCTGGTTGCCTTGGATGTTGTGGAGAATAGTTTCCACTTTAACCTTTAGTATGTGAAGATTTTGTTTAATAGAATTGGAACAAGGACACTAGTCAGTTATTTAAGAACAGCAACAGTATGAAACCATTAAGGTATTTGCTTAATACATTACATTCTTGAGGGTTACATAAGTTTTTTCATTCTAATTTATTTGTTGTGGAAAAGAAGAGAATAATTACTTCCTTACACATCTAAGTAGCCATGCTGATGTTGAAAAATAATTCTATCAGGTTGCACCCCTTTGCACTGGGCTGCATTAAAAGGAAATGTAGAGGCATGCACTGTGCTTGTACATGCTGGCACAAAGCAGGAACTGACAGTGAAGGATAAAGCTGGATTTACTCCTTTTCAGCTTGCATCTGATAAAGGTCATCGGCAAGTTACCTTTTTCCTTGTACGTAACTTCTTATTAAGAATATCATTTTTCATCAACTAAACATTGAACTGTTTCCTTTTCAATGTGAATGCCTTACAGTTCTATGCATGGTTTGGTTCTGACAGTTTTCCATGCTTAAATCTTGTGAGAGTTTCTGCTTGGAATAGTTCAGTCAGTTAGATGTCTGTGGTCTTCACCTATTGTTTTTGAAGTATACAATTCATTTGAGCACTGACTTTTAGTAGTTTCTTGTACATTTGAGTTTTGTTGTTGCTGTTGCAGAACTAATGTACTGTCTGACAGCTAAATTTGTGGCTTGAACTTCTTGCACCTCTGCCATTGAATTTGTTTTCTCTGAAATTGACAGGAAAAATTGGACATTTATGAAGTATCATTTCTATGGTACATTGCCATATCCATTGACTGAAAAGATACAGTCTCCCCCTCAGCCAACTGCCATCCCCCTCCTTCCTCCCAATTTTTCATGTCTATGATAAACACTCAGATGTAGGCTATATGTAGCTTATGAAAAAGCCTCGCTGAAATGGAAGAATTATCTGCTAATAAATAAAAATATTTTTAGTGGAAACTTGTTTGCTTGCATTGGGGCAATGGTGTTGTGGACAATTATTAGTACGATTGCCATTCCAGATGGTCATGTTCAGTTTATGATAGCAATTAGACCTATTTTTTGTTTAATTTATCTTTCAATTCAGTTGAGGATAAAAATTACATCATGCATTGAGAATATCTATGTTTACAAAATATTGGGCTAGATATTCACATTGTTTTTTCGGTTGTTGCTCAGTCTACTGCGCAGCGGGCACAAAGAAAACACTGGAGTGACAAAATTTGCAATGGGAAGATGGGGCATATTGGTTATGCTCCTATATTGTTATCTATTATAATCATTCTCATGGTCCTCTTTTTCAACTCAATCATGGCTGGTAAGATTTTCCATTTCAAGTTTCACTTTGTTGTGGATTGCAAGTTGTTCTTCTCTCACTTTTAATTCACTGTCATTGTAGCTGCAAATCTTCCAAAGGTAACTGCTGTTGTTGGACTATGGGGGTGGGCTGCTCTTTCTCTTTCTGTTCTTGCATTGATCATGTTCTACCGATGTAGTAGGTAATTTCTTGTCCTGCTATTATTGTTGACTTAGTTTTTGGTTGCGTATCTGCTTCATGTGTAGGTTTTTATGGGTAAGATCTTATTTGTTGATTTAACTGCTTGTTTCTGTTTTGGTTTTGTGCTTCTTATTTTTTCCAATACAGTCAGCATGTAGTTGTTGCCTTCCTTAGATTTTTGTTCTGCTGGATGTATATCTCTTTCATTTGTGTGCCCTGCTTCTTTGGATTTGCTGTTTTCTAGATCTAAATCTCTTTCTTAAGCGCGCCACTACATTTAAGTTTATAAAAAAAATTTATCATAGAAGTTACTTTCTTCATACTCTTTCACAATCATCTGCAGCAGAGATCCAGGTTTTATTAAAAGACTTGAAGATTTGGGTAAAGATGCAGATACAGAGGTATTGACCTTCCATGTTTTAGTTATTTCCTTGCTATTCTTATTACAGAATGTCTGATTCTAACTGAACATGCTTTACATAAGTTGTTTTTGATAAAGTACTTCTTCCATAGCATGGTGGAAATTTGAAAAACCTCAATTTCTTTGTCTCCTTACTTAAACTATTCTGTTTGCCCTTTTTCTGGCCTTCTGTTCCTTTTTTTCTTTTGAACTTTAAGGATAGACTGATTCCCGAAAGATGATGCCTTGTGGATATTTACACTATCTGGATAGGAAGGGGAAAATGGGGAGGAAAAAGATAGGAAGGAAAGAGAGAGAAGGATGAAATACTTTTCTCTGGTCTTTTATAATTCTTCCAGGACAAGGCAAGGGTACAGGAGGAATAAGTGAAAATGATATAGTTTGTGAACCCAAAGAACAAATGCGAAATTGTATAGTTTTATATGGTTATATATTCTATGAAAAAAATGTGCAAATGGAAGTAATAAGAAAGTGAGTATAATTTTGGACCTGAAAGGAAATGGTTTCTCCCTTTCCCTTCCTTTGTTGCTTCTTCCACAAATCAAACAGGTTTAGAGGTTGGTCCTTCATTATTTTTCTTTCCTCCTCCTTTTTGCCCCAAGCCAAATGTAGCATTAGAGTTTCCTTTACTTGTTTATATACTTGTCAATTTGTTTTTGTGGTGTTCAAATGTAAGGGTGTTTAGGAGCAACTTTTGAGTGGGTTGGTGCTGATCATTGATAGCACTTTGCTTTCTGATCCATCTTCCAGTCCTGATCTTTGGGTACCTATTACGGTGCTATAGCTGCATCTCTTTGTGATACAGCAACATTATAAGGATTATGGTTATAAATCTTTTTGTTTTCGGGTCAAATAAGCAAAAGAAATTTTATTGCTAAACTCAATACAACAAAGAGCAATTTGCTCTCAGAACTTTTTGAGTGCGTTGGTGCTGATCATAGATAGCATTCATGGTTATGCTTATTTGAACTTTTTTTCTTTTGCTTCTCCATTTTCTAACAAACATTTGACAATGTGCAGGATCCCCTATTGAATGTCGATCTGAATAACTCCTCCGTGTGGATGGGGAATTGGTCTCAACTTTGCCCTACCTGCAAGGTGGACTTCTATTGTATAATGAGGATAATAAAGATAGTACTTCCGTATTTCATTTCTCTGAAGATTTATACAATTCTTAAGATGCTGTATAGACTAAATTGGCGTCAGATTAAATTTTGTTCAGATAATTAGACCCGTTCGCTCCAAGCACTGCCCTGCATGTAAGCGCTGTGTGGAGCAGTTTGACCACCATTGCCCATGGATATCTAATTGTGTGGGGAAGGTGAGAAATTGGGTCTCTATTTGAAGTTTGGTATTCCCAATATATAGGATTGATTGATAAGAGGCTTCCTTTTGGAACTGTTGGTTTCTTTCTTTAATGGTGTTGTTCTTTGAATGATTGCATGGAAGGCTGTCCTATTGCCCTATGAAAATGCAAGGGCTGCTGTTAGCAAACAACGAGTGTGGTTTTTGCTAGTTTGCAAAATGCAAAGTTGAAATGCTGATCTATGCCAGTTTTTTCCTGTGGCTGTGCATATTTCTATGCAATTTTTAAAGCCCATTTACTGAATTTGTCTTTGTCTTTGTTTTTGTTTTTATCTGTCCTTTATCTGATTCTAAACCTTGTTCTTTTGATTTTTTTTTTTCATGTGCATCTTTTAGAGGAACAGACGGGACTTCTTCATATTTTTATGCTCAGGGACTTTGACATCATTCCTTTCAGCTGCTGTTACAATTCAAAGTAAGTTGCTTGCTTAATCAATCTTTAATTATCCCTTCCATGCTGTATATATGTGCTAGCTTATTTTGGAGAATGTTTAGAGAAAGAAAAAAAAATCTTTCAATTTTGTTTGTCTTGACAGGGATTTGGACAGCTGTACATACATTGCATATAGAACAAAGATGGGTTCATTATTTGGTAGTTCAACATCCTGGTGCTGTTGCATTTTTATTTTTCGATGTGATTATTTTTATGGCAGCCACAACGTTAACCATAGCTCAAGCATCACAGGTAATGGACTACAAATACCATGTCATATACTAGATCTGAATTTGATTTAAGTGTTTCCTGTGTTTAATTTTCTTCAGTTTTAGCCAAATGCCAGCAAGATATGTTGACCCAACTTGTCGACATATTGTGGGTGTTGCATGATGTAGGTTGTGTTCTTTCATAGAGCACCATTTCTTACTATATACGGTGGCAGCCTAGGCGAATGATAAAAATTAATTGCTTCTTTTTCTTCCCCTCAGGAAAGGAGTTGGGTTTTATAAAACTTGTTAATGCTTAAATTTGACTGCTCAATGGATTTTCCATTTTAATAAATATTTTTTATACAGATAGCTCGGAATATCACCACCAATGAACTTGCAAATGCTGCTCGTTATGGATATCTCCGTGGTCCAGACGGACGATTTCGGAATCCCTATAACCATGGATGCCGAAAGAATTGTTCGGATTTCATTATTCAGGGCTACACAGATGATGATGAAATTGCTTGGCCGCCATTACAACAGGTTGCCAGCTAGAACTGATGCAATGAGATGCTGCTCTGTGATGTGAAACCATCCTTGCAAATGCCAAGATTCATGTTGTAATCATACAGGTCCCATTCATATTGATATACAAACTTGGTCATATAGATGATATAATTAATGATAATATTATGTACATTTAGTACTGCAAGATAGAAATAGATAAAGAAAAACTAGTCGTTTTTCGTCGCATTGCCGTAGTTATTTCAAAAAATTATACTAGTATTTATAGGATTTTGTGTTTAGATTAATAACCCCATATTGTATTTAATGTAATATAAAAGTGACTTATTGATTGCGATTTGAGTTCTAATTTTCAGCGAGAAATTAAAACAGCTTAACCTTCATGAATATGATTTTGATAAATTCCTACGTACATTAAAGAATGAGATTTAATAACAAAATTAGTTTAATCGTAACTCTTTCTATTTGCCCAAATAAATAAAGGAGAAATGTGGTTGTAGATACATTGTGGTTTAATTTTATTTTATTTTATTTTTTTTTAATTTGAAGTATGTGATTCTTTTAACAAATTTATATACATTGTTTATTTTGATAGCAAAGTTAAATAGTATGTTTTGGTAATGTAATAAATCATATAGGCAGATTTGTTTAGAAAGAAAAAGAAATTATCAGAACATTTTCGTTGTACTTTACCCTATTATAATTTGTGAAAATCAATTGCATACTCAGAGCTCTAGGTTAGTACCAAAGGGTGCAAATCATAATAACTTTCTTTTTTTAATTTTTCTTTGAATCAATTTTGGGATTAATTTCCACTGACATGGAGCAATTAAGAAAAGAGCAAATTACAATTACCCTTAAAGTTTTACAGTCACCACTGTATTTTGATTCCCTTTTTCACACTTTTTTTATCCCTCCATTAGATTTTGTTTGCTCTCCAAAAAAAAAAAAAAAACCAAATCACATGTGCCTTAGTAATAAAGGAAACCAGTGTGCCTCCGAGTTCTAACAAAACAGTCTCGTGCATCATATTGTATATGAACAATCCTATCCTTCCCTCATCTGCAATCTCTTCTCCAGTATTGCTTTCCTCCATAAATAGCTGGAGCCTCCTAGTCACTGAGTTTCCTTGTAAACCCTTTTACAGCAAACCTGGCTTGACATTAATTCCTTTAAAGAAGATCAAGATTTGCAAACAATATGGCACCCACCTGCACCTAGAAGATAAAGATTTGCTGAAGTAAATGGAACAGAGGTTAGAAAATGAAAATGAACGCCTACAAATTAGACAATGGTAATGGTTTTCATGGATTTATCACCACACATGGGCATAATCAAATAGCAATTGGTACCAAAAATTGTAAACAAAAAGAAGGCAAAAAGCAAAGCCTTGTATGCCATGGATTTACATAGAAGATCCAATCAAATTAGCATTCCATGTCAAACAATTAGAGAAAGCATGTAATCTTTCTATGTTTAAGCATGAAACCTTAGGTTTGCTTTAAGCGTTAATGGCTAACCAGAATCTTTAGGCCCAGCCATGTTTACCAAAACGAAGCATCCTACCATCAGGTTTAGCATCTGCTTCGTTCTGCGACAACCCTACCAATTTCTACAGTCAGCTACCGAACATATATAGACGAGAGAGACTGTCTAGTTTCAAGTCTAAAGCAAGCATTTCACCTAACAAAGGCAGGCAAAAAAATGATGTTATGCACAAGCTGGTTCATGAAAATTTACAGTTTTAATACAACTTGAAATGGAAATAATAATCCAAGTTTTCAGTCAATAACTTGGTCGCGGCATGAGGTGATGCGATATGCAAAAGACTACATAAATCATACAATTTATTGAGCTCAGATCCATCCGTAGAATGATGAACCCTGTTTTTCCATCAACAGCTGTTTCTCTTGGTGGGTACAATTGTAACAGAATGGCAACTCCCATCAAACTAACCAGCCTACTATTGACAATTCATACCTTGAGTAATACAATTGGGAAAGGGCACCACGGAAAGCAAGGATATCAACTCTGTTGAATTCCACTGGGCCAAGTCTGATTCTTCACAGGGCTCAGAATTGCTTCAATCTCAGGTAGTGTTTCTTGATCCTTCCCAAATGTAGCAAGTTCAGTTGCAGCAGCAACATTCTCCTGAACCTGGTCATCAGAAAGCTTTGTATCATTAACAGGCCAAAATACCAAGGGTGTTATAGTAATTCGGAATGGACTGGTTTTGCATAATTTATGCCATTTAACACTCCACTAATGTTGTTTTGTTTATTTATTTATCTTTTTGGCTCATAACTAAGTATTCAGTACGTGGAAGTTATCACGTGGTAATCTATCAACTTTGTTGCATATCAAAGTTCTCACATCGGAGCCAGTGAACATCCTAAATATGTATTATCAATTTATTATTAGTAATTACTAGATTAACTAAAAGAAAAATTAAACCAGCTTAAGCTAGCGTGACTGATCTAGAATTTATGGAGGACTGCAAATACAAGCTCTCCAAGTAAAAGTAATTTCAGCATCTCTTGAATAAGTAGAGTATTGAATATGATCAAAACAGAATCCTCATCAACTAAACATAGTGGGTTTGTTTAGTCATTGCCCTCAACTGGACTGCCCATGCTATAGACTCAACCTTCATCGTCCAATATGTGTGGCAGAAATCAGAAGCCAATAGTTCATGTAAATATGAGTACTAATTGAATTAGGCATCTGCTCTTCTCTCAATTCTTTTGACTTTTTGAAAAGACAGTCTAAGATTCAAGCTTAAAAATTGTAACAAATAGATGATGTTAAAAGCAATACAACATAATCTCATGCAACACACTGCCATTTTTATGGTATTTACATGAACAAACCTATAGCATATCATAAATTAGCAACAATAGGCAAGTCCATACCATTATAAGCAGATGTTTTATAGTTGTTGAAGCTTATCTAAGTGAACATTGTGACAAAAGCTTATAATCAAGCAATAATAATGAATTTGATTTTAGAAGTAATCATAGAGAAATAGTAAGATACACAACCAATACTTCAATCCAGTAGTGACAGGTTTGACGAAGATGTCTTTCTGATGAGTCTTGCATAGTAATCACATCTTGTTTTAGTTTTAACAGGATCTATATATATATATTTTTAAAATTTGCTATTACTTAGATGAATACATCATATTCATTATGTGAAGCATGATAACAGACGAGTGAATCTTTGCATAATGAAATTAAAAATCTTAGAGAAGTAAAGTATTTCACTATGCAGTTTTAGCTTCCAAGGAGAGAAGGCTGACCACTGTAATAAAAGTAGTTGAAAAAAAATGCACCAAAAATGAAACTGAATAATGCTTGTATATTAAAGAAAATGTGGCAAAGGTGAAGTATGAATACTGACCTGGCTAACAGAATTCATGCCAACCAGCACTGAAGCAATATCCTTGTTCCACAAACTGTATTGCATTGCCAACTTAGAAATGTTCTTGCCCTTCTCTTTACAATGTGCAGCAGCAGCTTGGCATGCAGACTGGGGACAAAAGACACATGATCGTGATTAATTTAATTGAGGCAAGAAATTATATCTTTTGAGTGACAAACACCAAATGTATTTGGCAGTATCTTCAATATTAGATATATCATATATGAAATGGCAGTCTCTGCAGAGGGCCCATAACTAACCATGGTCTTTCAATATTTGACATAGTCTGCCTGGGCCCAAAATGTGTTAAGAACCATATAGAAGATCATATCAGATATTGGAAATCAATAAGTGAAAGTTGTTTATCCTTTAAAAGGATACTATTCAAGTTCTAGCTGCCTAGTACTAGATTGTGAAAGACTTTCATAATCACTATAAAGTTTTGTTTAGAAGATAATTGTACATGATGTCAGAATTCAATCTTCAAGATCATGAGTTCCCTATTGTATCAAGGGAGCTGTAAGATTGACCATAGCAGCTGAAAACATCTTTGCACATAGACATAAGCTCATTTCTTGGTGAGATAATAATGATAACCAGACATCTTGCTTACTATATTTGCTTTGTTTATGCAGTATGCAAATTAAGAAAATGATATGGAAAGAAAACATCACAGATCATTTCAAAAGAATAAGGTACACCTTTAGTTCAGGAGAAGCTGGATGCCATTCAGGAGGGCCAGTCTCTGTAAGGAGCCCCATTGCAAGTGGTGAAGCACTAATTATACCTACACCTTTGCTCTTTAAGTAAGGCAGTAAATCCTCCAACGTTGAATCATTAATGCTGTAGTGGCAGTATGATAGAATCACATCAACAGCTCCAGGCGGCACTCGGTCAAGCACATAAGTAAAAACTCCTAATGGGAGTCCAGTTATACCAATGAAACGAATCTTCCCAGCCTCCTTTAGTTTCTGAAGGGCAGGAATGGTCTCATTCACAATCTGTCAATTGAAAGCAATATTGGAGAATCATGAGAATATTTAAAACATATTATGTTTCCAGTATCAACTAACCAAACACATCTGGATAATAACAATTATAAAAAGAAACAGAATTTACTTAATGACCTGGTCAAGAGAACCAAACTCAATATCGTGGCATTGCAGTATATCAACATAGTCCAACTGCAACCTTGCCAAACTCTCATCAATGCTCTTAGTTACTCTCTCAGCACTAAAATCAAAGCCCTCAACATAACGCCCACATTTTGTTGACACTATATATTGATCTCTGGGAACTCCTAGGGCTTTGAGTCCCTTACCAAGCATCTTCTCTGACAATGTTCCTCCATAATACCTTTAAAGTTGGAATAAGAAGTTAGTATAAGGAAATAAAATCAGAGTGCCAATAAGGTCAATTACTAACAACTTAATCTATAAATAACCTGTTGAAGTCGGGTAAGAGACAACAGATAATGGATTATAGGGAAAACAATATTAGTTAATTTCTCAGAAATACAAGTGAATTTAGCAGAAACACTCACATGATTTTTCTGTCAGTATGACTACTAGAAAGTGCAATAGAAAATTAAAAACTGGAGAACTTTGGAATCTGTGTTTGGTATCGAAAATGAAAAACATATCCCAACCAAGCTTAAATTTGCATTACAGGTATAGGAAAGAAGTTTATTGCTTATCTAAGTATATAAAACTGAACTTCTAAACTATAGTCTCTTCTCTTTCAAGAGCTCAAATAGGCATTCTATCAGGTCAAAAACTTGCAATCAAATAGTGCAAAAGACATTACAATGTCACTTATTCAAAAATCCATATACATCCAAGGCAATACATAGATCTAAAAACTCAAATTTCTCTTTCATTCGCTCATGTCCTTGCAAGTAAAAACACATTCTACCAAAACCCAATTAACTTAAAGTTCAACACTTTAGTCTCTTTTCATGCAATCATTCAAATTAGGTTTACTATCTACTCTAGCCATAGTTTGCACTCAAATAAAACAACACATTCAAAAAGTCAACTTCGCATAAATCCATTTACTCTCCAGCAATACAAAGATCCAAAATTTCCAATTTCTGACTAGTAAAAAGAATAATAAAAAAAAAAGACATTCTACCTAAATCCAATTAGCTTAAAAACTTCAAGAATCACAATCTCTTAAAATTTTTTTATTCCAAAATTATACTTTCACTCAACAACGAAACAACTAATCTAGGAATTCAAAGGACATACGGGGAGGTGTCAAAAAAATTGATGCCGAGACGGAATGCTTCACGGACGGAGGCAATGGCATCATCTTCAGAGACAGGACCAAAGACTCTACCCAGAGGAGATGCTCCAAAACCCACACAGCTCAGCTTCAACCCAGTGTCACCCAATGCTCTAAGCTCCAAATTTGGGTGTGGAGATGCCATTGGATTTGGATTCTTGATTTTTTTATAGTTACAGAATCAGTGTTTTAAGTTCAATGATATTGGACAGATATTACAAGTTATTAAATGGTCGAATTTAAATGGAAATGACTCGCTTACCTGCTTCACTCAATTGATAACTTGCTGTGCAGGAGATATTCGGATATTTCTTCTTGCTGTATCAAACAACGCAGGCTCTTGCAAACTTTTAATTTTACTTTGTAATTGACTTGAAAATACGTGTTTTGGTTTTATTTGTCAAGAAACATCATTTCGGACTTCTTTATCTCACAGCATAAGTTCAAGGGCTAAATTGATTTTTGTCCCTTCTCTTTTTCACCACCTTTTGTCCAACCATCTTTCATACAATTCCCTGCAAGCAGAACCTCCCTACTGCAACATTACACTTACTGGTATATAGAAGCCCATATGAACAAAACAAACTTAATTCTCTTTAGTTTCTCTCTTTAATATCCCTCCCTTTCCTGCATTACTTCTTTTGTTTTCCTTTTCTGTACTCAAACTTTACACTTCAAGTTTTTAGCTTTCTATTGAATCTTCATCTTCAACTTCAGTATGGGTTTCTCTCTTGCATTCTTTTTTCTCTTTCTTAACTTAAAGTCTTTTCTGTTTCTTTTTCCTTTCTTTGACTAACTTTGTTCCATTCTTACGGATGATTTTCTTTTATTTTATCTTATAAGATACAAATTTCAGTTTTTTTTCCAATGATATGGGTTTATCATCATCATCCCAAAACCCATTTGAAAAATGGAGCAAGATGCAGTTTAACAAATTCTTTTCTTCTTTACAGGTTCAGTCTGACTGCTGGATTCATCATTGATTATATGGCTCTGCCTGTTAAAATTGAAATAGGATAAATTAAATACTATAGTTAATATTTTCGTGGATGTGACACGTGTTATTTTCTCATAAAAAATATTATATGACTTTATAGAATTTTGTCACATAAATTTTATAAAAAAATTTGACTTTCTTTATTTATATTATAAGTTATAAATTAAATTAACTGAAAAATTAATTTTCTAAATATAAATTTTTAATTTAAAATATCTTATTCTAATAAAAAATATCAGATTATAAAATATAATTTTATTTAATTATTATTTTATTTTAATAACACTTAATATTATCATTCTACTTATATAACTTTAAAATTTAATAATTATAAAGATAATTAGAAAACTGATAATAGATACATAGTAAAATAGTGTTATTATCTAATTATTTTTATTATATTTAATTTTTTTATTTTAATAAATATTTAGTAATATTAATTTATTTACTTATACTAATGCATAATTATTAATAATTTTATGATTTAAATAATTAAGTTAAAAGTATCTTCATTTAATTATAAATAGATTATATTATAAGAGAATAAATGGATTTAATTATATTTTAATTTATTAAATACTTAATATTGCTATTTTATTTTAATAATTTTAATAGTCATAAAAAATAAAAAAAATAGATCTATATATATACATATGATAAATTAGTAGCATTATGTAATTACTAATTTTGTAATTATATTTAGTTATCATTTTATTTTAGTAAGAATTTTAATTGGCCCCAAAAAAGAAGTTGCAGGCCTATTTGGTAGAAAAGTTAAAATATGACTTATTTGACATTTCATACAAGTTTTGGAGGATATCTGACCCTTTCTCCAAAACTAAATTATTATTATAGTTATATAAATTAGTAAATATTATATCATGCTTGGTTGAGATCTATTAAAAAATTATTTTTATTTGTAAAATATTTTTTATGTTCAATGTGTTAAATAATAACATTCAATTTCATTAAATGAATATTTTGTTGAAAAAAATTACAATATGTAAAAGTTTATGGAGAGAAATGATAGAAAATAGAATAGAATGGTAAAATTGAAAGGGGTATTTCAATTTTATAATATATATTAATTACTAATGTGAAATTTATTTCGATCATCTATTTATTATATTAAAATTTAGTTTAGTTATAACTAATTTTATAAATATAATTATATACAAAAATATAATTATATAAAATATTAAATAAACTTTCCTATCAACCAAACACATAAACTTTATATTTGCAAATGGATTTCATAAAATTTATTGAAAGTCATCTCAACCAAATACAATATTGATAATAAATTCAGTTTGAACTTTCATTTTTAAATTCAATTAGAAGTTATTCTAACTGTTTTAATAAGCTAAGGTTACAAAGTTAATTTTTAAGTCAATTGCCAATTGCCAACAAGTTTGAGGATTGGTTAACATTTAAGCCATTTTACATAGTCGATCAATTTCATTTTCCATCTCTTCATTCAACAAAATTATAATAAATAGAGTATCTTCAAGATGATAAACAGAGGATCCATTCTAAATAGACTTTTCTTTTTCCTGATTGCTCCCATGATATGTTGATATTGAAGAAAAAGATGTTGTTTTCTCTGTTTTGATTAATGGTGAGTACGTAAGGCTCGAGTTCTTGTAAAGAAAACTGATTTCAGGTTTCCATTATTTAGGTTTAGCTAGTCAAAGAAATGAATGACATTAGGTCTCCAAATGTAAAAACACTTCAACCTAAAGGAATCAGGAACCTGACTGGAATAAACTTGGAAAATAAGAACAAGTAAGAAATATGGAGAATGACTAGAGCATCAATTACTTGTGTGTACAAACTGGTAAATGGGTATGAACTAACAAGAAATATGGAGAATGACTAGAGCATCAATCACAACTTCATTCTCACAATAGAAAGCAGCTCCTCTGCTCTGCTTACTTGGGCATCACTTTCATCTGATATATGGCTCCAATAAAAAATTTCAAGAAAAGTGAAAGCAGGAAAAGAGATATTTTCATTCCTAATCAATTTATCAACATAAACAATATACACGGTGTGGTTTTTTAAAGAATTGGAACCTTGTAAAGAGCATTGTAGTTCTACTAAAACTACTAATCCAGCTGACGTTTCTCAAAGTTTCAGTTTGTTCTTTTCCCAAATGTTAGTTCCAGCAACAAAATTGATCATGTTTTAAAAACATTAGATGAGATGGAAATTGAAGTCTATACATCTTCAGCAGTTGTCATGCAAGACTCTGATTCTCTGGTGCAGCATCATCAGCTTTACCTAGAAAACCGTTCTCTGTATTTAGTTCACAATATATAACACCCTTGTCATGATCGTCTGATTGTTGCAACCCACTGTCATCCATATGACTAGTTTCCTCTCGAGACCTCAAGATATGAGTTCTATCGTCCATCTGTTCTCTTCTTGATAATTTGTCTTGAGGTGATGATGGTGGCGGAGGTACTTGGGTCGCAACCGAGTCAACAACTCTTACCTTACATGTGAAAAACCAATACTTATTTCAGGGATTCTATGGTTGTGAACATTAAAGATTTTAAACTCCTTAAACCTGATGATCACAAACTAAATTTGTTTTGTAAGTTTCCTATGACTTGTATGTATTTTACCTGCAATGGTTTCATAACGTTAAGTCCTCGGTCATCGGTTTTGCTAAGAGTATCTTGAGCTTGCAACTCCATGGAGTCTCGGACAAGCTGACTCACAAAGTCCACATCATCAGACATGACACCAAGTCCTTTCAAAAGCCTAGAGCCAAGCTGCAAACTTGTCTGCATGTATAGAATACTTACGGATGCGCAACTTTTTCTTGGATATCCAACAGATGATACAATCAAACCGAGACAAAGGAAAGAATTTATAATACCTCCGCATTTTCTAGAATAGCATCTGTTGCGCCTGCTTTCTTCAGATCTAAAAGATGTACGAGATCTTGAGCTCTAGCATAAATTGGAATCTGTCATGGAGAATTAACCATAAATATCATCACAATCAAGAGAACAACAGGATAAAAGAGAAAACAAAACACAGCTTCCTTAATCACGGATGGGGAGCTTCATATGTTTCTTCTGTTTGACTTGGCAATGTCTAACCGTAGGAAAAGGAAGGATTCGTACTAGTCCAGCAGCATTTTTGTATACATATACGATATCTCATTTGCCACAGACTCACTACTGAGAAAGAGAGAGAAAATTACTCCAGGGAAAGCAAGCCGAAGCCTTTGAACAGCTTCTATTGTCCTCTTTTTTCCAGTATGCATGATCATGAAAGCCTTCGGAGAAGAGATGCCAGCAGTTTGTAATACTGCTGGACGTGATCCATCTCCATACAAGACTGGAAAACCAAGTCTCCGAGATGCCTGTGAATGGAATATATATCTAGTTTAAACATTGCAAAATTTTATGAATGCTTGAAAGCACATTTGCCAAACAGCAAAGACCTAACTAACATTATAGCACAAGGTAGTAAAAGAAAAATTTCATTGTTGCAGTAAACTTCATTAAATCTTATTGAAAATCGAAAAAAGTCCTCCACATAAATGTTGTTTTAGTAACTGAAAGAAATTGGTGTAATATGTTTGTACACGTTATAAAAATCAGTTGGCAATAGTGTCAAATTTATTATATTTGATTTCCCTTGATTATGTAAAAAGAAAAATTTGTCCAAGAACTTGTTCTTGAATATCAAAATTTGTAATAATGAAAATGTATTTGAACAACTTTGTACAACTTAATTCGATTTTGAAAGTTAAAAGTAAAAGATCTGACCTTCACCACGGAAGGGTTCAGATCAAAAGCCACATAAGGCCATCCAGCCAAGTCTGCATCTATTCCAGAAGCTAATGGAGCGGATAAGAAATTGGCCAAGACCTGTAAGCAGAAAAATGAAAACATACGGGTCATTAAGCTATAGCACAACCAAAGTGGTTGTTCTCTTCATCAAATATGATGTACCTGGCCCATTTGTCCAAATCCAAGGATTATAACAGGTTCACTACCATCAAAGTTCACCAACTCAGCTGCTTTCTGGAATATCCCCGATTTGAGGCATATTAAGAAGTATCACATGAAAACATATTCCCATAATGAAAGTAAAAGAGTGGGGAAAAGAGCAAATAGACTGGTCTAAGTAGTTCCAATGTCATACCCCATGCAATACTAAATACATCACGCAATACTAACTTCTCTACACAACATTCGAATGTTTTACAAGATCTACAATTATGAAACAGTTAAGCATCTAAAAATGTAATTGGTACAGGTTATGCCATTTCAGATGTATCGAAGTAATTTTCTGAGGACTTAGTCCTACCATATTAGATGACCAGGATGCTAAAACTTGAGAACAGAAAATTTAGAGGAGGAACATACATCTTCTTTATCAAATTTGTCATCAATGAAATCAGCAGCTCTTCTTCCAACTTCATTAAGCAATGGGGTCAATGCCATTGACAATACGACGACAATAATTAGCAACTTATTAAGCTCAAGGGGCAGCACACCAAGCCTGCTTCCAAAAAGGTAAAGATGTCCTCGTAACCAGAACCAATGCAGAATGTTAATTATATTGTGAGTACAACACTGTCAAAACTTAAAACCAACCTGTTAGCTAGAGAAAAAACTACAAATGCAAACTCGCCTCCTTGTGATAGTAGAAAACCTATTCTTACACTTTCTCGTATGGTGAGTCCAACTCGGGGACCTATTGCACTTATAATCAAGGTCTTGATGACGATTAAACCTGCCAAGAGTGACAGTACATTTGGCCACTCTCGGAAAAGAAGCTGCATAGGAAAAAGAAAAGGACTTGTAGGCCATAATTTGGTAATCATGATGATTGGTCAATTATATTTGAAGTATCAAATGTTCCACATTATACAGAACTCTGGAAACTTGAGTCAAAGTAATGATCACTTCTCAACCCTTTTTCCCTACGCAGCAGAACCACTTAGTAAAAGATGTGAACGTACCTGCATGTCAATGGAGGTGCCTGTTGTCACAAAAAATAACCCAAGAAGTAAGCCTCTAAATGGCCTTATGTCGGCTTCTATTTGTGTCCGGAAATTTGTTTCTGCCAATAATGCCCCAGCTAAAAATGCTCCAAGCTGCATAATGAAATCAAATTGTGAAATTGAAAGAACTATCAACAATAATCATTCTTTATCACTGGTAAGAGAGGCTCTAACTGTGTCACTAAAGCCCAACATCTGTGTACTAAGCGAAGTCCCAGTTACAGTTAGCAGACACAGAGCAATGAAGGCCTCCGAGCTCCTTGTTTCTGCAACAACCTGAATAACTAAATTTAGTGTCTGCAAACTGGAAAAACATTCTCTAATCTATGGACCAGAACCTCTTTCAAAAGTATTTAACTAAAAACAAATTAGTAATACCTCAAAAACTCGCCTCAGAATGTATTTTCCTCCAAGAGAAAGTAATCCAAGTCCACCTAAAGCCTTTAAACTTTCTTTAGCAAGCATTGGCCAGATACTTTCCTCAATGAGATTCTTCAAAAGAAAACGAAAAGCATAAAACATATAGGAACGGATTTTTCTCAAAAAAGGGGAAAAGTAGTAAACTTATACTTCTTGCAAAAAGTTAAATAAGTGAGTTTTGGCATACCTGGCTCTCAAGCACAGGAAGGATGACTAAGAGAGGAACAACTGCTATATCCTGAAAACACCAAATAGTGAGGTTCCAAAAGGGTTATTGACATCCAAATTTGCTCTCCCCTTTACATGAAGACCAAACGAAATCCACAA
Source organism: Ricinus communis (assembly GCF_019578655.1). NCBI lineage: Eukaryota > Viridiplantae > Streptophyta > Magnoliopsida > Malpighiales > Euphorbiaceae > Ricinus > Ricinus communis. Next base: position 18,634,577 of record NC_063261.1, on the reverse strand, counting down.
AAGGAAGTACTAAAAACATGCAGCAAAATCAACCATGTAATAACAAAAGGTGAGGATAAGCATGAGGTAGAAAGATACCTGCAGAAGAAGAATTCCCAGAGTTGCAGAGCCAAATCTTGTTGGGAGCTCACCCTTCTCTGCAAGAAGCTACATATTATGATTGATAAGCTCTAAGATGCTTCATCCAATTTGAGTAGATCTCAAGACAGAAGCATATTATATGCACAAAAATAACTATTAACAAACAATCTGACGCAAAGAGTCGATATCAGATTTGGAAACAAACTTGTTATGTGACTTAAAACATCAGGTATAAAATAACAATGAGGGTACCTGAAGAACAAAGGCCGATGAAGACAGAGAAAGAGCAGCACCAATAACGACAGCCTCATCAATGCTTCTGATGTTCACCTGGAATTTAATTAGAGAAGATATCTTAAAACAGAGACAACGCTAGTTACAGAATGCATGCAAAATAACTTTAATCACAAATCTTTGAGCAGCAAGACTGCTTTATAAGCACATCAATGCCTGAGATAAAAAGAAGTTTTGGCATTGGGCTTAAATGTAATATTCAATCTGAGTCCAAAAATTTAAATACAGAATGGTTATAGTTACAAAATTCTTAGTGATCATATGCAAAGAGGACTAGGGATGTCTACATAGCATAGTACTCACCAAATCAGACCTGGAATGGAAAAGGAACTCCAAAATTCTTGTTCCAATAGCACCATTAGGGGGAAGTTCAAATGCCGTGAAAGCTAGAGTGGATAATATAACCTTCAAAAGAAGGGAAGAAAAACTGAACAAAAAAAGCAAAATTGAAGGAATTTCAAGGACTACAGAAACTAAATTTTGCATATTGTTAAGCTCACAAAAGAGTTTGCGAAAGTTATATTATAGCAATTGCATATAATACTGAAGCAACAATGTTATACACTGTTATCCCATTCCTAGCTGCCCAGATTAGTTTCATAAACACACTAGATAACTAGGTAAAGGCATGTACCAGGCCATTTTCCAAAGCCAATCTGACCACACTATTTGAATACTATACCTGAGTTAATCCCATTCCGAAGGCAAATTTTGCAAGAGCTTTAAGACGTGCAAGCGAGAGCTCCAAGCCCATCTCAAACAGCTGAAAGGAATGTGTACCAACTTAAAATGTAAGAATCATCTTTGATGCATATGATGAATAGAACCAAATGTCAATATCACAATTCATAATATACTTATCCAAGGAAAATATATAAAGAAACAGCCTGTTGCTTTCTTTTTTGTTTTTCCTTTTTTGTAAAAGAGTTTCAATTGCCTATTCTTTCTTTTTTCTTTTTTCTCTCTTTTGGACTGGCCAAAAGGCCTTTGCTTGATATTCTTAAATTGAGGTCTCATCTAGACCAACAGGGATAGAAAGATTTTTGTAATATAATAAAAAAACCAAAAAGGCATGTCTGAGGAAGTATGGTCAACCAGGAAATCACAAATTAATATCATTCTGTTAAGTATTACTGATTTTGATCTGGTCCAGTGTTAATTGTTCCCCATTGCTAAATGAACAATGTGGAGATAGGGATCACAACTGCAACAGAAAAAAAAAAAAGGCTGCAGAAACGGGATATTAATAATTTTAAGTGACCATACTCACCAAGAAGAGGATCCCCCATTCAGACAGAACCTTGACATCTGTGAGATTTCTAATGAGACCAAATTGATTTAGCACGACGCCAGCAAAGAAGAAACCGAGTATCTGAAACAATAAGCATGTTATATTATCATCTGATATATAACAGAATGAGTGTTTACATTCATGCTTTCTGCAAGCAATATCAAGTGGGAAAAAAATAATAATAGATGAATTAACATTTGAAACTATGAAAATTATTCTTACAGGGCTAGCTCTAAGTATCTTGAACACAGGAACAACCACAACAGTGACAGCTAAGAATGTCAAAGTATCCATTCCTAAATCATTGATAGCATCAACAGCACTAGCAACATCTACAGATGCATGTATTCGGGATCTTTTCAAATGGCGCAATCTGTGTTTGGATAGGCTGAATCCTTCCCCGCCAAGCACTGAGGAAGATAACAAAGGTCTGCCTTCAAAGATTTTGCCCGAAAGAAAAGAGCAATGAATTATCCCGCAACTCAAAGCACGTGAAGGCACATGCATTTGCTGCTTTGGGGCATATGAAGTTTTAAAACAATGTACATAAAGATGTGATATATCACTTGAGAAAGCCCTAATAGGACTTCTTTGTTTGGTGATATCATGTCCCTGCAGAGTAGCAAAGAAATGAAATAGATAGCATCAAATAACCGTGTTTCGTCAAAGAATATGAAATATAAAAAAGTACATTGTTCTACTAAAACTATAATAGAAAAGTGCCTTCAATTACAAGAACTATCAAAAAAATTTAATCCCACAACACAGAAGCAGCAATTCAAGGTGTATGTGATTGGTTCTCAACCAGTTAAGTATTTAGCAATTTGTTGTAATGTGTCTATAAACAAAAAAAAGTGCTGTGTATATTCATTTTGAGGAGATTGAAACGATTTTGCCCAACTTTGAGTATAATTTGAAAGTGTGAAGCAAACTTCAGACCGAACAGAAATAAATTCTAAGACAAAAAAAATAATCAAGAAACTAAAAATATAATTTTAAGCAGTTATTATCATGCAAATCTTTCAATACAGATCTTGGAAGCTTGAATTTTCAAATCCAATTTCTAGCCAAAATCAGAAATAACAAGTTTTGAGGGAAGTTACTCCAAAAAAATGCAGAATAAATATTAAACCAAATCAAAACTAGCATAGAGATCAAGTACCCATTAATATATGCACATGAAAACTTATCCCTCTGAAACAAAGACGACTACACATAATAGTTCATTTTCAAGATACCCAAATTACAAAAGCAGACAGAAGAATAAAGGAAAAAATCACCTTGGGAATATGAGAAAAAGTGATAGAATCCAACATACTAGTAGTAATAGTTGTAATCATGAGATCAAGAACTGAACAGATGAGCTTTGTCAAGCTCAAAGCTCAAAAGCATTTGTTATTTTCTTGATTAAACCCCCCAAAAGCTTCCAATCCAAAGACTAGATTTTTATATTACTATTTTTTTTTTTTAAGTGGCTTATATATTTGTGGAGAGACAAAAAGGAAAGGACCACAAGCAGCCACAAACTCATGAAGGGTTTTCTTTCTTCCTTTGTAATTTGTGTATAAGAAACTGCTTTGTGGAAGAGGAAATGGGAACGTCTCTGCAAGAAGCCAAGAACTTTGGAGCTCTTAAATGCTTCCAACTGGTTCTTGATTTTCTTTTTCTCTCTGAATAGCAAATGTAACGTCCACGTGGGAGATTGGTGATGCTGACTGGGATTATCCATAAGGAAACTTCTTTTTAATATTATTATTTTCATGGCGCAAGGAAACTTAATATATAGTATAATTGTTTTTTCTTTTTATTTTTTTAAAATTGAATGAATAATTCTATTAATTTCACTAACTTATTAATTATTTATCCAATTTTATAGTTTCTTTTTTTTCCATATGCCTCATAATTTTACAAAACTTATGCATGTATCGTTCAACTTTCTCATAAATTTAATGATAAAAATTTCAATTCTAATTTAAAATTAAAAACTATATTTAGAATGTATTTAATCTAAAAATATATCAGAATGAAATAAATCTTTTTTGGATTTTTATTAGATGTTTTTGACATAGTAATATTCATTTTGCTGACCAAATTTTTATTTAAGAATATTTTAATCTAGCTATTAGCTTGAAAAAAAAACCTCTTAAGGCAACTAATTGAATGGGATTATCAATTATTATTGCCTCCTTAGATTTTATTAAACTGCTAGTAAACATATGAAATTGTTAACTTTATAAGGAATATAGAATTTCATATATATTTTTATATTTAAAAATTGAACCGTTTCAAATTGTCTATCTATATCGCACTAAACTGTATTTTATATTCAAGTTCGGGCTTGTTTTAGATTCAATAGGATAGTAAACCTTAACCGAGCTTCTCCGATAGTTTTATGCAAATTTATGAATTGAAACTATTGATTAGGAATGATTCAGAATTTGATCAAACTGATTTCGAGCCGGTTTCCAGTTCAAACCACCCTTGGCTAGTTCCAAATTATATGCCACAACCAAGTAGAAAAATATTGGACTATTTTGTGCTAGCCAGAGTCATATATATGTTCTTTCTTTTTACTTTCTTCAAGCCACTTACACGCCAATCCACTAATATATGCCAATACTCCTTTGGAATATGAAATCATAAACAAGAGGCCGGCACCTCTATTTGCGGCAGAAATCAATACTCATCATATATAAAGATCTACTGTGGAATTAACTCAACTTTAAGTATACATGTATTTCCAATGAAGATATACTGTTGAATTGACTAACAAATCAATAGCTTGCCAAATGTCTGTCAATCTTTTCTGTTTCTGTTTCTGTTTCTGGTGTCAATTCAAAGACACCATCCCAATCCGAATTTGGGACTGCCAAGAAATGCAAAGAGAAGAAAGAGATTCTCTTTTCTTATTAATTATTTTTCAGAACATACAAAATAGAACCTAAGAAGCACCTTGCAGCACAGCAGCGATTCTTTATTCCAAAACTCTGATCTTATGTCCAAGTAAAGCAATTTGCACATACTAAAGATGCCACTATGATCAATAAATATAGTATCTGCTTTTGCTGGTAACAAATTATTCCAGTAAACATGACATTTTTACCATGTTTATATCATTTTGAACAAATGTTAACACTATGATAAACTACGGTTGCTAAGAATTTGCAGGGAAAAACTTGAGTGATATACTATTGACACAGTGGCGCTCGTTCGTGGGAGTCGGAAATCCTTCACCTTTAAAAACATGCCCTAGATGTCCACCACAAGCTGCGCATGTAATTTCAATCCTCCTGCCATCTGGGTCTGGCTGATAACACAATATATAACAATCTTGTCAATATATCTTTGGAAATAAGTTGCTACAAGTTCTCAAAGACCAATTGCAGCAGAATGGGGACAAGAAGAACAAGGGAAGAAGCTTACAGTGCGATTTATGGCTCCAGGGAGACCCTCGTAAAAAGCTGGCCAACCACAACCAGAATTAAATTTGGTTGTGGATCTATAGAGAGGAGTCCCACATCCTGCACAGTTGTAGACACCCTCTTCATAAAACTTATCATATTCCCCTGTGCCTGGATACCTGTATAGCATCAACAGATTTAAAAAGTTTTCAGTGTCAATGCAATAGATCTGAATGAAAGGTAGCTCAGCAAGCTGCAATTGTATCCCAGTAACATAAATTTCAGATGAGCAGAATGAAGCAATATGAAACTATATCTCTAGTCCACAACCTTTTAGAAATCAATGCAGAAACACTTGAAAACTTTACCAATTGTTAAACCCATCAGGCTATAAATTCTGATTCTGAATACCTGTTAAGCTTCGAAAAAAACATACAAGGATCATAGGTGAATCGAAAGATAGCAATTAATTGGACATCATCCTGCTATTAAAGTTCTCTTTGCTATCTATACCTATATCAACCAGTAATAGGTAATATATTGACAAACTAATAAAATTGGGCTTTTTAATTCCTGATGACAACAAACTCTTATCTTCTTTATCTTATTCCTTTATCACCTTCTCATTCTTCTCCCTCTTCAACCTGGCAGTCACGGCAATGACCGCATATTATGTACCCATGTTAGGCTGTTAGCAACATCAAGATGGTACAATTCATAGGTGATAGGTCACTATGATTTCAACCATAGCAGCAGGTGAACATTTGTCAACTGAAACACAGCAGAGATAACTAGATCTAGTCGCTGATGCAGAATTCTATTCAACCTTTAACAAAAGATCACGAGATCTCCAGCTTTTGAAAAAACATTTGAATAGAAAGTAGGTAACCATAGTATAGTTAATTGTGAAATCAGCAGATATATTGTATTCTTTTCTGAATGGAGCTATATTGTGTTCCCATTGTCCAAATGGAGGCAAATGACACAAGGAAATTTTTTGTAACCAGTCCCAATTAACAGGCTACTTCTGTCAATCTAGCCTTTAGTTGTCAAACACGAACCTCCTGCTTAAGATTCCAAATATGCAGTAGAGATGATCCAACCCTTTTTTCCCCTTCTCATCATATGAAGGTTTTTCATTTTGGTGGCATATCTGTCACACCTATTCCAGATTCAAACATATGTAGCAATACTCCCATATTGAAATTTAAGTTCTTGAATATTGGAATAATTTCAGAGGTTTTCCTTGACTTTGTCCGTGTCAACAAACAATTCGAAATGCCTCGACTTTTTTAGAACAGGTCCGGGGTTAATGATATTTGTAAATCGGTGGTTCCTGTTTGGAGAAGAATCAAGAGAATAGCTAATAGCATAAAAACAGATCCAAGTAAAGTATAAAGGAAAAACTGATATGCTGCCTTGATCTTTCTTTGTCTCGAACCCCATACCCCTATAATAATGGACATACACAAACATTTATCATAAGACATCTCGACTGCAGAAACTGATTTTTCTCAGTAATTTAAGCTATTCAACACGCATAACATATCAAGATGACCATTTTCCTGGTGTAAAATAAAAATTTTCACAAGAAACTTCCAAGCTTTCCTCATATATATTGCGTTCCATATAGGAATCCCAAAGATTATGCAAATCCTTTGTACCTCATACCCACATTATCCCTGTAAATTTCTTACAAAATTAATATCCCATTGTATTCTTGTTATTCTAATACTCAGAATCCCCGGGACAGACCCATCAACAATATCCATAAAGAAATTAAATTGAAAAATAAATTCAACATATTCCGCGAACAACAAAAATTCAACTGAACAAAACTGAATTAATTTAAATACCAATAATAGTTCGAGTCCTTAAACTAAGAACAAATTTTTTGTGAAAATAGAAAAAGAAGAGCAACAAAAATCATACAAAAATAAAATCTTACTCGGTGCCTTTCTGCCTCAAAATCCGAAACTGTTCTGGAGACAAAATCGCACGCCAATCTTCCTCTGGCTTCTGCAGGGAACCAGGAGCAGCCATGGCTATGAACCGAGCACGACAGGTACGGCTTTTCCAGGAAACAGACCCAGCAAAAACAGAAACAGAAACGGAGTTAGTTATGAGTTTGGGTGGTGAAACTCTGAAACGGGTCTTGTTAAAGGAGTCTGGAAGCGGCGAAAGAAGCCTGGAGAAAGTGGGTTTTGCAGCGGCGAGAATGGTTTTTGTTGATGAAAAAGGTGAGGTTTTGAGGATGTTATTGGCGAAGCCTGTCATCAGGGAAAAATAAGAAAGAGATAAGGTTTTGGATATTGTTTCTTTTTTTAGTTTAGCTTTCTTTCTGTTTGAAGTTTTGACCGGTTCAAAGTGAGTGAGGTTTTTTCTACTACCTACTTTTTAAATTTCCTTTCCTTTTATTTAAAATATTATTATTTAAATATTGGAAAAAGAAAAAAAGAAGAGAATTTTTTTAGGATTAGTTTCTTCTGGTATGCAAAGTTGCTGAAGCCAATTATTTCATTGGATTTGATAGCTCATAATATTTTCATCTTGGAATAAGATTCCAATAGGCCCCTAAATTTTGAGGCCAGACCTTTTTGGGTCATTTTAGCCTGATACTTGTCATTTTAAGTCCATCTTTTCTTGCATGTGAACACCACTAAGGAGACTAAATGCATGAATAGGTTATTTAGATCCTTTTTTATAATTTAAAATATTAAAATTAAAAATAAAAAATATTTAAAATTTAATTTATCTGATTTTTTTAAATATAAATATAATTAAATTCATAAAAATAAATTATTCTCTAGCAACGTCATTGTTAACAACTAGCACTAATAATAATGATTGATTCTTTGTCCTCATCGTTGACTGTCGCAGTCATGATAATCATCATCATCCATTATCATCGTCGTTACCTCAAGCATCGTCATCATTGTCGATGACTCAACCATTAATGTCTCAACTGTCGCTGTTTATTGTTATTACCTCAATTATTATCGTCTCAGTTATCATCGTTCACAGTCGCCGCCATCATTTGAATACCGTCGATTGGGTTTGACATTTATGTACAAATTTGATTTCTTTTTGTTCCTGTAGGTGAGATTTGGTTTGTATAGAGTTTGATTTTCTTTTTATTTAGATAGGATTTGATTTTTTTTATTTGGATGGATAAAATTTGTCTGAAATCTGATAAAAAGAAAGAAACTATAAAAAAGCCGATGATTGATTCTAGAATACGAATGAAATTTGGATGGGTTTAATTGTTTTAATTTATTTTTTAATTTTTATTTTATCTATTAAATATTTTTATTAATAAATAAAGCATGTGTAGGTCATTCTCCAAAAAAAAAAGGTTGAAATGAAGATTGAAATAATCTTATATTTATTAAATTTTGAGCTAAAATGGCTTCAAAAGGTCAAAAGGAATGATCCAAACTTATCATGGACCAATTTGAACCTTAATTTTATTTGATTTGACAGTTTATAATATTTTCATTTTCAAAGTTTATTATATATGCATGATAATTTAAGAAGTTAGTTCGCGTAATATTTTATTATTTTATGTTCTATTTAAAGTGTTAAACTTCAACATGAATGTTTTAGTTACTTTCATAAATTAGATGCGACAATTGTTTTGATAGCTAATTTTTTAAGTACTATTCAAAATCATCTAAGATTCAAAACCTGTTTTTCCAATTAATTTACATTCTATTTGATGTAGATGAATTATGAGACTGTAGTTTGATATAAATGAATTAAATAAATTCTTATAGAAACTATTTGTTAATTCATATTTTATATGTTTAAACTAAATCAAATTTTATGACCAAATCCTATCAAATTTTATGAAATATTTTCTTTTATTATGATAAAATCATATATTTCATTTAAATATATATTTTTCCTCTCCCATATCTCTTCTATTTATTTATTTATCTTTTTTCTTATTTCTTAAATTCTACCAAACATTCATAGCTCTCTGTTCTCAACAGTGCCCAGTTACCCTCTGCTAAAGTGTAATAATGTTAATGGAGCAGTTTTCTCAGAGGACGACAAGTGGGGTCATGTGTCACGGCCCGCCTTGCAACTAGGCAGGGAAGGCTGCACGACACGGCCGTGTTGGTTTCAACACGACAAAACTCACGTGACACATGGCTGGAATATTAGAGGTGAGGTTGGTTTGATGAAGATGGTGTGCAGTGGCCTTCTGGAAGGGCCTATGGATGCTGGCATTGCTGGAGCCCCTCGTTTCAAGGAGGCCCAAACTGAGTATTGAATCAGATGCTTTAACTCTAGTGCAGGCGTTGAAATATTGGGGTGATGATCCATCCCACTTTTTTTGTCAAGCTTTATCTTTGGATCTTCCTCAGTAAAATATCCATTCAGTTTCAAAAAAGAACATAAAATGAAATTGGCATGCAACCTAGAATATAAATCTCTAACCCATTTCCACATGAGTTCTTTTATTCTTAAACAAATAGAACCGAATTAAAAGCTGAAACATGTATAAAGTAAGCAAGATTATCGTTCTCGATTGCAAATTTGTTCTAAAAATGTTAAGCAAGAACCAACTCGAATTTTGAAGACAAAACAAAAACAAATATAAAATAGAAAAGGACTAGCTAGTAACACTCAACAAGCACTAAGGAACTAAGAAATAGCCAATAGAGTCTATAGCTGTGACTTGGTGGGTTGCCACGTGGTGTCTACAAGTCTGTTGCGGACACATTTTGTTAAAAAAGTTATCCGCTGCACGTCAGAAAGAGCAAATTCATAAAAAATTGGAGTATTTCTGACAACCAACAATATCTCTTCAACTTCTGAGCAGTTAGCTTCAAGATGTAATAGTACTTCCTCGTGAATCTGTAACGAACATTCAAGTATGTTCTTTTTATCTTCAAGCGTTACCAATTCTTGTTCAATTTGTGCTAATTCAACCTGAATAGAATTACATTTCTTTAAGGCTTCATTCTTGAGAGGATGTAAATCTTTAAGTTGTTGGATAAGATTCTCCAACTCTTCAGTTTTTCTCTCTCGTGTCAAGTGGCTATTAGCAGAAGATTGGGCAAAACATAATGCTTTAACCATTTTAAAATATTCATCAACTAAAGTCCTTAAAGGAGAAGAATCGATTTCTTTAATCTTGGTAATAGCATCAAGAAGTTTATATATTTCTTGTGAGATTGAAGATACTTTTGATGTTGGGGTCTGAGCAATTTGTTGTTGAATTTTTTCCCAAAGAGCAATTGCATATTCGCAGTTATACCGATAAAGCACATCATCTGCACAAAATTCAGAAAGGCTTGAATTTGTATCATGTGTAGAAGAATCCATCTTTTCTAATTCATGGTTGTTCATCATGTTGTTAGCTTTAGGAATAAATGGATTGGTATTCTGCAATCAAGCTGAAAAGTAATCTTTAATCGTTAATAAATACTTATGACAACTCATTAATTATAAAATTAAATAAATAGAAACGTCGAAATAATTATAAGTTGATATTAGTGGATAGTTATAACTTTAATTAGAAATTTAAATCAAAAAATTTTATAGGAAGAAAATAAAATAGCATATTTTACAAGTTAATTGAATTCCCAAATTTATTAGGAGACACATAAATCCTAATCAGTTACAATATACATGACTGAATTTGGACTGGTTTTTTTTTTTTTTAAAAAAAGAAAATTAGTGAAGGTTTTTCATCTCTGCGGTCATACAAATTTAGAACCTAAGGATATGGAGAGATGACATTGGTTACGAGGTTCAGAGTTCAGACTAAGAAATTAAACACTCCCTTTAAGTGGTCAGGTTCACATACAGCACAAACTGATTCAATATATGAAGACAATACGTATATTTTTGGTGGCACCCATTCAAAATTCAATCACATGTACCAATACTCCCAGACTCAGATTTAAATTCATACACAAACATTTACCATTTTTCTCAGTGATTCGACACGTAACATATTAGGATGACCATTTTCCTGGTACAGAATAATAAATTTCACAAGCAAAATCAGAGCTTTCTTCATATATATATATATATATTGCGGCCCATATCGGAACCCCAAAGATTATGCAAATCTTTTATACCCCACACCCACATTATCTCTGTAAATTTCCCAGAAACCATTGTGTTCTTGTTATTCTAATGCACAAAATCCCCCGAGACAGACCCATCAACAGCATCCATAAGGCAGCTAAATTGAAAAATAAATAAATAAATAAATCTTACTTGGGTGCTTTTTTCTGACTCAAAATCCGAACCTGTGACTTTAGACCCAGGCAAAGCTTTTAAATTTGCCTCAAGAACAGCAATGCAAAATAATGGGAGTCACTGGTGGGTTTATATTTATAGCTGCTGTACAAAATCCAAGTCCTGAACTGAGTAGAATGAATATGAATATATATATATATATATATATATATATATATATATATATATATATATAATCCTAGGGAGAAAAGGAAAAGAATATAAAAGAGCCTATTCTATAATATAATTGAGTTTCTAATCTTATTAGGAAAAACACTAATCGTAATCAATTAACAAATAGGAATATAGGAAATTAAAAATAAAATAAAAATACATAATCCAAACTGAATTTGGACTGCTGTTATCTCCCTCTCGTCAGTCCACCAGTACATATGTGCCCCTCCTTTTGGACATCCATTGTTTGGTTGCTAATTAAACTATTAGAAAGTCATTATCTTTTTTTCCTCTATTTAAGCAGACAATTAATCATCCAGAAATAAATTATTCAAATTTGTTCGTATTTTATTCGAGTTGAATAAAAAAATTAAAAAATTTATATTTATTTCTAGTTAAAGAATTAATTAAAACACATTTAATTTAGTCTGTGATTAACCACTGGCAGATTGTTTAAGTGGGTAGGTGAATTGGTTTTCCACTCTTAATCTTCAATATTCAAATTCTATGCTCATAATGAATGCCTGGCAAGTCAAACCCGGGAGAGGTAATGTCAATGTGCATCCTGCACTCAATATAAAAACTGAATTAGTCAGAGGGATTAGGGAAAATGAATTAGTTAAAGTGCATAAGCATTAATTTTAAGAAATAAACTAATTTAATCACTAATCCCAAAGGTGTCTTCTATCTGGAGGCAAATAGAGGAAAAGAAGCCTGGGGAAAGCTAAAAATGAAATTATATTTGGTTAAATATCACTAATAATGATTTTTATCTCTACTAAAATTATTTTTCACCATTATTATTATTTTAATTAATTATTATTTTTTTATTTATAAAATTCTTAGACATATATAATTTGACTTCACTGGAAATAAAAATATACATTTAATAATATATTTTAGAAATGAATAGATTTTACTAATTGATAGTTATTATATTCACTATATTGGTATGAATTGATATTAAAATGTAATCTAAAATTACTTTTTAAGATTGAAAATTATTATTTAATTAATAAAGTAAAATTAATATATTATCATATAATAATATCAATCTAAATAAACATAAAAAATACATGTCATATCATATTTATATATATATATATATATACATAATATTTTATCTCAATTATATATTATATAAATATAATTAAATTATTTTTCTTAAATGAAAGAAAAATAATTAGATAAAAAATTATTTGCTTATTTTGTTCTAAAATTGACCGGGCTGGTCTGAGATGGCGTGTGGAAGAAACGCGGACGAAAATTCCATTACATAACATTATTTTATAACAGGCCAATCCTTTGCCACCAAATCCAACTAAACCTAACCCAACCGGCCAACAATACCCCCCAAAAGTTGCAAAAACTAATCAATCAGGTCCTCAATAAATTTTAGGGATTTAGATTCTCTTGCTTGCTGCTTCATTTTTCTTCGATTCTTTGCTGCAATGACGGTGGCGACAGCCGGAAACCTCGCTGTCTCGGTAGCGCCGTCTAGGCAAATGCAATCAGAGTTCTCATCGGCGTCTTCTTATTCATTTAGTTTATGTTATGGACCGCAAATATTGAAGAAGGAGAAAAAGAAGAATTACAGAGGAATGTCATTGAGGTCTGAAGGTGGTTCTCAGAATTTAAATCCAATTGATAAGATTGAGTCCAAAAACTCTAACCTTTTAGCTCTTCAACAACTTAAGGCATCTGGAATTGATAGTGAGTACTGTTCTTCTTTTCATTTATTTGTTTATGTTTTTGCTTTATTTGTGTTATTAGTTTAATTTGTGTTGTTATAAATGTAAAATAGAAAAGTCAAAATCTATGATTTTTATGAGGGTTGACTAATATAATTGTTCTTGTTCAAGCTTTTATTCATTTCATTTGGTCTTGTTCAATTTTGAAAAAAAAAAAATGATGAAATTTACCAAGCTTCTTGGGAAATGGAATTCAAGAACTTAATCTGGCTTTTTGAATGTGAATTGGACCTTGGACTAGGAATCATGATGGTGATAATGAGTTATGAGAATAGAAATGAACTGTATTGAGTTGAAATACTGTTTTTTTTTTCTTTCTTTTTGTAATTATTATATAGTGAAGATGTTTTAATTTATGGAGTCAAAAGATTCATATTTCTGTTAGTTGAAGGTATCTTTTTCCATTCAGAAATATATTTTGTAAAGGGTCATCACTTTGCTTTTATGAGTTTGCTATGATCCTTGACAGAATTTTAGTGGTCAGCTCCAATTTAAGAGTGTTTATTTTAGTAATAGCATGTCGCTTTTAGAGGTGGGGGAATGTGATTAGAGAGCAAATAAGGCTTGCTAGTTGTTGAAGATGGGTGCACTCTTAACTCTCAGCATTTAGCTTTTATTTGCCGTAGACATTTGTAGTCTTAAATGTCGATTTCTTTATTTCTTGTTCCAGATGCAGTTTTCATTTGAAGTAGGATTAGGTTATACTTGCAACTTCAAATGGCGCTGCATATTTTGATACTTTTACATAATTGAACAAAACAAGGAGAGGCTTCTGTCCAATTTTAATTTTTCCCGCTGTCCATTATTGTTTGAGAATTATATAATGTGGATTAATTGTTCAAGTATTTGGCTTTTATCAGGATATACAAAGGAAAAGAGCAGCATTGTTGTCATTGGCCTAAATGTGCATACTGCACCAGTTGAAGTACGCGAGAAACTTGCCATTCCAGAAGCCCAGTGGCCTCAAGCCATTAGTGAGCTCTGTGATTTAAACCATATAGAAGAAGCTGCTGTTCTGAGTACATGCAACAGAATGGAAATATATGTTGTGGCTTTGTCTCAACATCGAGGCGTTAAAGAAGTGACTGAGTGGATGTCTAAGGTACTTGCTTTTTCCATTTCTTTTCCTCTCTCTTTGCCTTTGTTTGACTCTGAATAGTAGGCGCAAGTGTGTTTTAATCTCTTTATAACAACAACCAGAAAATACCAACATCAACATGAGCAAAAATAGATTGATACTGATGATAATTTTTCTTTCTCAGATTAGTGGAATTCCTGTTTCTGAGCTTTGCCAGCACCGTTTTATGTTGTATAACGAAGATGCGACAAGACACCTATTTGAAGTAGCTTCTGGCCTTGACTCTGTTGTTCTAGGAGAGGGTCAAATCCTTGCCCAGGTAAAACAAGTAAAAAAACTTGGACAAGGAGTATCTGGCTTTGGCAGGAAAATTAACGGGCTGTTTGAACATGCAATCATTGCTGGGAAGCGGGTAAGAACCGAGACCAATATTTCTTCAGGGTCTGTTTCTGTCAGTTCAGCTGCTGTAGAACTTGGCCTAATGAAGCTTCCAGAGTCTTCATATTATGATGCTAGGGTTTTGGTAATTGGAGCTGGCAAGATGGGGAAGCTTGTGATCAAACACCTGGCTGCAAAAGGGTGCACCAAAATGGTGGCTGTGAATAGAACTGAGGAGAGAGTTGCTGCTCTGCAAGAAGAGCTTAAGGATACTGAAATCATCTATAAACCCCTGTCAGAAATGATGGCATGTGCTGGTGAAGCCGATGTTATTTTCACCTGCACTGCATCAGAGGCTCCTTTATTCACGAAAGATCATGTACAGAGACTCCTTCCTTTGGACCGAAAATTAGAAAGGCGGCTATTTATTGATATTTCTGTACCTAGGAATGTAGAACCACGTGTCTCAGATCTTGAGGAAGCAGAAGTCTACAATGTGGATGATCTCAAGGAAGTGGTGGCTGCCAATAAGGAGGATAGACTCAAGAAAGCAATGGAAGCACAGACAGTTATTTCCGAGGAATTGCATAAATTTGAAGCTTGGAAGGATTCTCTTGAGACAGTTCCGACCATCAAGAAGTTGCGGGCTTATTTTGAAAGGATTAGAGCTTCTGAACTAGACAAGTGTCTGTCAAAGATGGGTGACATTTCGGAGAAACAGAAGAAGGCTATCTATGATCTTAGCATGGGTATGTTGAAGAAGTACCTTCACGGTCCAATGCAGCACCTCAGACTTGACACAAATGACTGTCGTAAACCAGAAGAAATACTTGAGATTATGCATGCCGTTAACAGAATGTTTGACCTTGAGACAGAGATAATTCTGGAAACAGTACGAACAAAGGTAGAACGAAAGCAGAAGTAAGCTCTTGAGACTAGTTTCTAGACCCTTTTTGCTGCAATTATGCCAGTATATGATACCATCCTCGCCATGTTATTGCTTTGCTGCAATACATTCTGATATCCTCGGAGATCATTCTGTTTTCCATTTTTCAGAAACAGAAGCCTCGTACATTCATTGTTCTCAAGTATTTATTATACAGTCATCATAGAAGAAATGAGTTGAAAACTGATACGGCGGCTCGATTCAGCTTGATTCTGAATCTTACATGTATACCAATTGGATTCAACTTTAATCTGAATAATAATGATTCCCTTATTCATTGATCATTTGGTTTATGTATATCTGACTGGTGGGAATGATATATACATCTTTGGAGTATATCTTCTATTTTTCCAAGAAATAAACCAGTGTCCCATGTTCTTATAATCTTCTGCATCTACTTATTTTTTTTTTCCCTCTTGATGTGGATTTGATACATTTTCCTATCCTCAATGCTTTTTGTTTGACGAGTAAAAGATAACATATCATTACGAATTCTTTTCTCACATTTTAGATAAAACAATTGTTTCTGAAAGACTTCAAAAAGATATTTTATTATCAGTGGACCTTAAATTCTAATATCACTCTTTATTTTATCACTAAATTAAAATAGTAGCTATTATTAATACTAAGCGTGTTAATATGATCTTAATTATAAGTAGATTTTTAATTTAAAAGTTGGAATTATTGCTATTATTTTAAATTATTTTTGACAAGATAAAATTAAAATTCTAATTGCTGCCATTTATTCATTTATTGTAATATAAAGAAAAAATAAAATCCAGCAGTGGGGCAAAAAGGATAATAAAGAAAGAAAGTAAGGGCAATAAAATCAAAGAGAAAAATAAAATAAAATAAAGTCACACGTGTGGTTGAGTCCAACCAAGATTTCTCGATTCGTACGCTTAATGACTTTCTCTCTCCTCTTCTTTCTCTCTCTTCAGTATCGCTTCTCACTTCTCTGGTAATTCTTTCAATCTCTACAACTCTTCTTTCATTCTAATTCTTTTTTTCTATTATTATTCTCTTCAATTCTGAAATTAAGTTTTAGGTACTTTTCCTTCTTTATTTTTTCGGTCTCGAAGTTTTACTCTTAATTATAATTATATATATATATATATATATATATATATTTTTTTCAATTTCATGATCAGAAGTAGAGCCAAAGAATTATGATTTATCTCAACTTTTTTTGCGTATATTTATTATCTTTATTAATATGGTATGTAAAAGTTCAATTCTTTCTTCAATTGGAAGAAGTTTGTACGCGTGATCAAGTGTGCGTGTGTCCTGTGATGGAATTGTTCGACATTTGTTGTCTTTTCTCTTTGTTTGATAGCTGAGAAAATTCAGGAAATTAAAGCAATATGATCTGTTTTTTCTTTTTGCATTTCGATATTTGTTGCTCGATTTGGTATAGAAGAATGTTGTACTGTTTAGTCGAATTGAGTATGATGGAGTATGTTCTATGCTTCAGTGTGTTTTTGGAGCTATCCAATGGAGTCTTTTTTTTCTTTTGTATGGCATGATTAAATGTGTTTAATTGATAAAAGATTCATGTTCTTGCTGAAAATTGGTTATGTATAATAGGTGCCCGTCTGCCAGTTTGATAAAAGATTCATGTTTCTTTTTTCTGTGATTGTATATATATATGAGGATTTGAAGTGTTATTATAGGGGCTTCTTTTATTTACTTGTCTATGTATGGATGGATTTGGTATGCAGTTAAACTAAGTAATTTTGTATTTTCTTACTAGTTGATTAAGCTTGTCATGCAAATTTATCGTTTAGTGACGTAGTCGCAGCTTCATTGCAGAAAGAAGCTTGTTGCAGTAAATGCGTTTTTTGGCCCGGCAAAGGTATATTCTCAACTTTAGTTACTGAAATTAGATTCTAAGTTTATAAGCATGTTATGACCATTTAGGTTATTTATATAAAAAGATGATGTTAGGATTTGGACTCGCCTATTTTCCAAAATTTTATAGATTTTCCCTTTACTTCGAAATGCCATGCCCATGTCCAAGCGCCTTTATCAGATGGAGGGACTCGAGTAAAATCAAGAGTTGAAGTACTTTACACCACTTTAAAATAGGGCGACCCCCGTATTCATACACTTATGCCATTGTTTATATTGTTGAGAATGGAGGTGATGGGACTTTATTGATGGCATAGCTAGGTTGAAGCATTAGCCATAATGCTTGAGAAATGTTCTTTGGAAGATTAATGAGTGAGATCGCAGACTGTTTGGTCAAAACTCAAGCATTTATACAGTAATGCTCTTATTGACCGCGAGAACTTTCTACTAGCTCTAGACTCAAATAACTCCATATTGCTCTTATTAGGTAATTTTATTGGAATATTTGTTTGTCCATATTTAGATGTCTGATCTGGAGCTTGAAAATCTTGTTAGAAGCTTAAAGTTCACCCTGGTTGTTTCACTTGCCTTAGAGATTTATTTCCTTAACCTTAAAGATGTGATTTCTTGCATTATTGACTTGGAGCATTAAGTTCTTTGAAATGCAATGAAAATATCATGCAAGTGCCACTCATTTTTCTTTATTATTTTTATACTGAAAAAGTGTTTACATACTGTGCCTTTCAGGTCTATTTTCTGTTATCATCTGCATTTGTCTTCTCATATTTCTCATGTCAACATGGTCCTTAATAGCTTAACCATGATCCCATTTACTATTCATCGGCATGTGTAGATTTGAGAATTGCTTATGCTCCTCTTACGTTTATTTGGTTGCCTTCTTCTCTTTTTCAGGAATGGAGCTCAGTACCGTGAAAGATGCATTTGATCGTGTTGTCAAGAAGCAAAAACTGTCATTATCTAAATCCCAAGAAGTAATTGATTTGGTCAGATATGAGATTGAAGAAGCACTATCAAAAATCCAGTCAAGTGGAGACCCCATGTCTCCTGTTGATCAGAAGTCCATTCTCACAGAGTTAAAGCATAAGCTGAACACAATCTGTCCAGTGAACCAACTAGAAGGGTCACAAAAGGAACTGAACAGTGACCTTAGCAAGTACCCAAAAATCCTTGAGAAATCTTTCCATCCCGACATATCCAGGACATACGTAAATGTTGACTTTGACTATCATTTAGTGAATCAGATAATAGCAAGCCATTTTTACCGGCAAGGCCTCTTTGATCTTGGAGATTGCCTAATAAATGAGGCTGGAGAACCAGAAGCAACAGCTTTAAGATCTCAATTCTTGGAATTGCATCAAATACTGGACGCTATTAGAGCTAAAAACCTTGCTCCTGCGCTTAAATGGATTTCTACCAACCGTGAAAAGCTCATGAAGAGTAATTCAAATCTGGAGCTGAAAATTCATCGCCTGCAGTTTCTGGAAATTTTGAAGGGAGGAAGTAGAGCTGATGCCCTTAATTATGCAAAAACATATCTTTCTCCTTTTGCTTCAGTTCATACGAAAGAGTTTCTAAGGGTGATAGTTTCTGTTTGTTGGACGGGCAAGCTTGAAAACTATCCTCATTCTGAGTTGTTGTCTCCAACCCACTGGGAGAAGTTGTCCGAGGAGCTGACTCGTGATTTCTGCAATCTCTTAGGGCAGTCCTGTGGGAGCCCATTAAGCTTAGCAATATCAGCTGGGATTGATGGATTGCCAACTCTTCTAAAACTGGCTGAAGTGATGGCTATAAAGAAGCAGGAGTGGCAAGCACTGAAGCAGCTTCCGGTGCCAGTGGAATTGGGAAGAGAATTTCAGTTTCATTCCATTTTCGTTTGTCCTGTGAGTAGGGAGCAAGGCAGCGACGAAAATCCACCAATGCTTATGCCCTGTCTTCATGTCCTCTGCAAGCAATCAATGGCCAAGATGTCAAAAGGCAGCTCACGGACATTCAAATGCCCATACTGTCCAGCTGAGGCATCCATCGCACAATGCAGGCAGTTATTTTTCTGAGTGTTTATAGGATTTGTTTAGGGGAATTGGTGGCTGCTTATGGTGATTATATGGTTTTCGTTTCTCTTATGGATTTCTGTATATAGACGTTCTTTTTGAACGTCTCTTGATTTTTGCATAAATAACAGAAAGATAGACATGTTTATACATAGAATGGAAGCAATTGCGATGAACCAGTTAACCATTTATAACGCAAAAAGTTAAAGAAGCCACAAGTCTGATCTCTCTATTGAACTCATGAAAGGCCAGAGAAACAACTTCAGTTTTTCTTAATGACATATTAGATACTTACAGTTCAATTTGAATGACGCAAAACAAAAGCCAAAGGGAAAAGAAACTTGAGTTAGCTGAGAAGTGATAAAGATCACAAACTAATTATTGTTCCAAATAAATTGCAACAAGTACAGTAAGGACCTAAACATTATATTTTAAACAAAAGTTCACTTATTTTCAGAAAATCCCATCAGTCTCTTCAAACCAGGAAACAACTCAGAAGCAGAAGAACTGGAAGATGACTTCTTTTCATTTATATACTCTTCAATCATTGCTCTAACGGACCTAGCAGACAAAGGGTGGAAATTGATACCCCACTCATCAACAAACCCTTTTATCAAAACCCATTTCTCCTCTTGATCCAAATTGCTCCATTTCCTCTTCACTTCCTCCTTTTCCATATCCAAATAGTGGCAGAGCTCAGTGAATAGTAATTCCTTGCTTTTTCTCATGGCTTCTTCTTTTTGCACTAATTGGGTATTTATCTTTGCCACTTCTGTAGCTAAATCTGATGCAAGGTCAGCATCACTAACTTTGTTGTTGTTATTGCATTGGATATGAGTTTTCAGTCTGTTGCTGAAATGAGTTGCAGTTGGGAAGGGAAAATATCGGAACATTCTTGCTTGAGGGATTGTGTTTGGGGATAAAAGTTGGATTTTTAAGGCCATTTTAGGTTTCAGGTTAATGGGTCAGTAGAGATTTTTGAAGAAATTCAAGTATTAGGGTTCGTCAACTGGTGGAATTGGTCACACTAACAATAAAGAACGTTTTGAGAAGATAACTGAACAGTGGAGAGAGAGAGAGGCATTTCGACCAATTTTGCCCTAACAATATATGTTATTAACAAAAAATGATATGTTAGCACGTGGGATGGTACCTAACAGAAAGACAAAAATCGGCTGGTCAAAATTACGGTTTCTTTCTAATAACTCACCCATGAGATGGATATGCATCCACGTCCAACTTCCTGTGATCACAGAACATATCCACAAAGAAAAAGAAATATGGATTCTTGAAAAGTCCATGAAACATGATTCTTTACAAATTTACATTTGCTTTAACATGACAATAAACCTGTCCTGCTTGATTGAGCAACCCATGAACATGACGGCAGTGAGACAAATGAAATTTATTAAATTTCAGCTGGTCATTTCATTATACAGAGTTGCATTTTAAAGAAGGAACTTGATGCAAGATGACTTAACAGAATACTGGGAATTGGTACGCATTGAAGGAAAATTCCTGTGTGGGGAAACAAGATGCTCAATACAAGTAAAATCGAAGAAAGAATTGTTTATAGACACAAGACATTTCAAACTTGCTAACCTATAGGATCAAGTGGAAGAAAATGCAATGAATCAGTTGCCTCTAGATCACTTACCGCCCAAAAGAATGTCCTACTTTTCGTCTCAATTTTGTTTCTCTTTATCACAGGGAATAACTTATTTCCCTTCACAGTGTTTATGTGAAATGAACTGAATGTACTTGAATCAGTATCTCCAAGAGGACTGTCTGTAGCACCAGCTTGTATTCTGATAATCAGATCATAAAAACATGGTCCATGAACTGCCTAGCCTTTTACTGTGTGATGTACAGATGTTTGCAAAATGAAATCTTGATACAACTTGGTAGCAGTATATTCTCTGTTCATCACCTTGTTTCTGTACTAGTTAGGATAAGCTCCGACAGAATATCAACCCAAGTGTCAGGAACACCAGGTAGGCACCAATGCATGCAATCCTGGCCCCATTTTTCCACAGCATCCTTCTTTCCCAACCAAATTGCTGGGTGAGCATCTACTCTAAATTCACTCAAATGAGTTAGGTCCAGCAGGTGAATATCTGTGCCTTGCAATGCCTCTTCAATTGCCTGATTAATTTGTCTGGCTTCTCTGTTTACTCCATTGTTGCTTGGATCAAACCACAAGTCCAGCTGTCCAGGTGTCAGTATATAATCTCTTAGATGAGCAAATAAAATATAAATTTCATGACGAAGTACTGCACACCATTATCGGCATGATGTCAAAGGTCAAACTTTACTTCACGTCATATCCGCTAACAAAGTTTGAAACTTTGATGTAACATTTCAGGATATGGCAAACTGTCAACATATAACCTAAGAGGTCCAAGGCTTAGCTGTAACATGGAATGCAATGCAAAAATGGTTGTCACTACAAGCAAGGATCGCTAAGGGAGTATAAAGAGTAAATTTCCATCATAACCTATTTATACCTCACTTTCCTTCAGGGGCTCATTAAACAAGCAGCTTCCATTTTGATTCCACTCACCACCATAAAAATGCCTTGGTGATTGCATTCGCCAAAACTTGACTGTCTTGATAGGAATCTCTTTTTGTATGTACAAGACCATATTCTCAAGAACAACCTTAAGGCCATCAAACAACCCAAGAGGAGGACGTATCGGTTGTCCGGCATGATAGAAAACAAGAGGAGTCTCTTTAGGGAATTTGTCATAACCCCACCTACTCAAGTCAAATTAATACAAGTTAAAGATACATTAGACACTTGAAATGCTGACACAAAAACAAGCACAAAAGCGGAACTCACAGTTAAGTGCTAAACTGCCAGATACAAAGAGTACAAAATGGAACTAATTAAGTACATTCTTAGCAATCCTAGTTAAGAACTCTAGATTTTATTTACAAATGCTTTTTCATTCAGCCTTAATTTCCCTCCGTCAGACACCGGTAGGCGTACAGTTAACTGAAAACTATTTGAGAGAACCGTAGGTGTATCCTTTTCTGCTTGTAACTGTAGGAATAGATATTCTTGTTCAAGCTCTACTACAGATCTCACAAAATTTGCAGAACAGAAAGAAACTTACCAATGGCCTGTATTAAATATGAGAACATCATAGAAGTCACTAATTGTGGCCCAATCATCTGCAGGTATGTCAACATCTACTCGACATTTTCTCTTTCCATCATTGGCAAGTGCAGACTGTTTTGGCTGCCACCTTTTTGGATTAGTTATAAGTAAGTAAGGTTGTAAATGCAAAAGTTCAAGTAAGTAAATAATAAAGTAAAATTCAACTTGTAAAGTAAACTATAATATTAAAACAAACCGTATTAAAAAAAAATAAAAAATGAAGTGCACGTGAACTAAACAAACATCAGAAACTGTAGTGTATTGCCATCAGTAACATCAGACACATGCAAAAGAATAAAGTATGCTGATGAGATTGCAATAGTGATTTTCAGCATTAATGTCTTTCCGTTATAGGTGAGCAAAACTCAAGTCTCTTGGAAAACCCTAAGCATCCACTCATTTAGTGACAGATAATGTGACCAAAATTGAAACTTTAAGGTCCTCAATAACATCCAGTGATCTCAATTGAATATGTTGATTGAACTTTTTCTCCATGTCAAAATGTAGCCCTATTGCAATCCGTAATCTACACCTTTTCTTAAACATTTTCTAAAAGGTTTCTGCCAGATAATTTCTGGTCTTGACATAAGAAACTTCAAGCTGTATAGCTACTCCACACAAAGAATCTAGACAACACTTACTGTGAATGTGAAATCCACACATACTAGTTTATATAGTTCAGTACTAATGACAGCTTGAATGGCAATTAGGTTTGCAGGAGCGAGTCTCAACTGATATGCAGCAGAGTTGCTGCAACAGAGTGATCTGGAGACATTATATGCTTCAAGCGCTTTCGATTTACTGATAGGTCTTTGTGGTTTGACAGGCACTTAGACTACCTTGCTTAAATAGCAGGCCTACCAGGAAGCTGTTATGCATCGACATGCCATCTTTATCCAGGACTGGAGGAAGGCTGTTGCAATCCACAGATGAACAGAGGACATGCAAAACAATAATAGCAGCTCCACTGTTCTAAAAATATAAAGAGGTTTCATTTAGAGAGAACAACGCATTTCGATACCAAATCAACTTAATACGATTAATCTTCCCAATTTTTTATGACCAATGGTTTCTCACAGCTACTCAATATAGCATCCTTAATTTGTTGTGCATGTCTATTGACCTTGCTGGGGCAATGGTATATGTCTTTCCAAAAAAGAAGAGATCTTACTGGCAACAGTTTTAATTACATTCCATTCTAAGTTAGCACTCCTCAAAAAGACTTACATGATAACTATTCAATAAGCCTTATATTGAAAACCAACTGCAAACAATTAATCTACATTATTTCTATATCTCTGAAGATTTATATGGCAACATATCTGTTCAATTTCTCCAAGAATATGGGCATTACTGGCAGAAATGCACAACATATCAGTTCAAGCAATCAATAGATTCAACATAACAGAAAAAACTTACCATAACAATTGCCAAGACACTAATTTTAAACAAATCAAATTAAATCAAACCAAACCTAATTCTATAAATGAAACAGAAGTAAATAAGAACTCACTCATATTTTGCAAGCAAAACAGCCCGGTGATAAGCCACAGTTACATTATATTTAGGGAAATAAGCACCTCTCCAAGCTCCTTTCTTTTTCCATTTTTTAGCACCAGAATCAGCAGCTCTAAGAATACACAAAAAAGAAACCAAGAAATTCTCATTTAAGGAATCACCAACAAACCCAATATTCCTATTTCTCATAAAACGCAGAAACCTCTCTGGATCAATCCGTGTCAAGTTGCAATCATTAGGTACCCATTTCCAAGAATTGATGATACCCATGTTGTCTCGTTTGTTTCTAAGGCAATTCCATGCATTTCTATGAAATGGGCAAGACTCATTGTAAATGGGTATTGCGGGTTTTGGGTCAAAGACCCAGTTACCTTTAAATAGATTGCAAGATGGTGTAGTAGTAGTAGAAGAAGAAGTGGCTGGTGTAGAAATGGAAGTTTTGGTAATGGATGTAAAAAAATGATTAGGAAGAGAAGACGAGTAGAGGTAGAGAAGAAAGACTGATAGGAGGATCAGGCAAGGGAATGAAGCTGGAAGCTTTGATGGCATTGCTCTGATACACCGTCTGAAATTGCCCTGTGTGTGAGAGAGGGATGCTTCCAGTTAAGACCGTGTTTGGTTTGTCTGTTTTCCTTCTTCTTCTTTTTTTCCTTTTAAAGAGAGAGATTCAAATGAATTTTGACACTGTTAAGCTCTGTTTTATCTAGCAGTAAAAAGTAAAATTAATAAAAACATATAAACTTTATAATTAAAACAAAATGCTAGCAATACTCAACTTCAATACTCTTTTAGATAATTGATCTTTTATTAATTTATTTTATCTTACTTTTTTTTATTCAGTAATTTATTATCTATCTAATAAACTAAATTAAATTTTTTAATAGATAAGAATAAAATAAATTTTATTTACTAACAGTCAGTTTTAAAATATTTCATTATATATATTTTATTTTTATTTAAATTTATTAAATAGATGGCAAGTTACTAAATTAAAAATGTAAGATAAATAAACTAATATAAAAGTCTAAGAATATTGAAGGAAAAGTGTTGCTCGCATTTCTCTTAAAATAAACATCTCTATATAGTGAAATAATAATATATATAACCAAATGAAATAATATAACTAAATAAACTTTATGGTTATACTAAAACAATATAACCAAATAAGTTTAATTAAATGATATTATTGATATTTTTATGTGAAAAAAGATTCTAATACCTCTCTATCCATTAGCATTATTCATGAATGTGAATTTCTTTTATTATCAATAAAATGACTTATTTTTGCTGTCCTTCCATGAAACTACTATTTATAAAATTAGTATCTAATTGAATATTGCATCAAATGAGTAAATATGATAAATATAATATATATATATATATATATATATTAAATATTAAATGGGATAAATTTTATTATTTTATTATTTCTATTTTATTTCTAATAGATTCATTTATAATTATAATAATTTTTTTATTTCATTAGACTAAAGACTAAATTTTATATTTAATTACATTTATAAATTACAAAAAAAAGTTTGATTTGACCTTCCTTTTAATTTTTTATTTTCTTTATTTGTATTTTCCATTTTCGAAACTTAGACTTATATTAAATTTTAATGTGTTTCGCGCATATAAGAATTAGATTGAAGTTTTATTAAAATCTAACAATAGTAACATCCAAATCAATTGTTTTAGTGATTCCAATTAAAATGATGTGAAAAGAAACCAAAAGAAAACAAACCGGAGAATGAACAAATTCAACTAAATACAAACCTTTGTCCTCTGCCACTAAAACAATAAAATATTCACAGTATGGATTACATGCACATCTGCAAGCTCACTGGCAGGAACTATAGAATTTCCAGTGCAAAAAGCTTCCATTCATTCCTTAGCATCAAGTTTTCCAGAAATTTTTGAAAAATGAAACTACAAGTTGTCAAGAGCTTGGTCTTTCTACCGAATTTGGTCTTTTTACCAATAAATTGTGCGGCACTAGCTACTTTTTTACGCAGACAAATAAGCTAGTCAGCCTTACTTTTCGAATTAAAATGCTGACTAAAATGGCTAGAAGAACAATAGAGAGCTAAAAACAACTTGAAAAGCTTTTGTAAAGAGATCTTGCTTGCTCTTTTATTTGATTATGCTTGATGATTACAAAATGAAGTTTCTAAGTTATATAAGTTTTCCAGAAATTTTTGAAAAATGAAACTACAAGTTGTCAAGAGCTTGGTCTTTCTACCGAATTTGGTCTTTTTACCAATAAATCGTGCGGCACTAGCTACTTTTTTACGCAGATAAATAAACTAGTCAGCCTTACTCTTCGAATTAAAATGCTGACTAAAATGGCTAGAAGAACAATAGAGAGCTAAAAACAACTTGAAAAGCTTTTGTAAAGAGATCTTGCTTGCTCTTTTATTTGATTATGCTTGATGATTACAAAATGAAGTTTCTAAGTTATATAAGTTTTCCGAAATTTTTGAAAATGAAACTACAAGTTGTCAAGAGCTTGGTCTTTCTACCGAATTTGGTCTTTTTACCAATAAATCGCGACTAGCTACTTTTTTACGCAGATAAATAAACTAGTCAGCCTTACTCTTCGAATTAAAATGCTGACTAAAATGGCTAGAAGAACAATAGAGAGCTAAAAACAACTTGAAAAACTTTTGTAAAGAGATCTTGCTTACTCTTTTATTTGATTATGCTTGATGATTACAAAATGAAGTTTCTAAGTTATATATAAGCTTCCACCTTCTTAATGGACGGTGACGACCGATTTGATATAATGACTAAAATTGAGTATATAAAATGTTCTATACAATTTCATACTTATCTACACATTTTACATGCTTACAGATGATTTTAGAATATTCTAGAATCCTTACTTGCTTTCTTAGAGATTTCTTAAACTTTTGAATCTTCATGCGAGAAGGAAAAACGTACAGACTGTGATAAAGTGCATAAAACAAGAATATACAGTCTGACTGCCAAAATATCATTATTCCGAAAGACAAATTTGACTGCTATCAGCTGAAAGCCAATTTAATTTGTCTCATGCACAGGATGAAAAGTGCAAGACTTGAAGTCGGACATTTACAAGATATATGAACTTCGTAACAATTCAGGAAATGCAACTGCAGTTTTCACTCAAAAAGTAACACCTCCAGGCTCCGGAGATGACCTTTAATTGCTACTTCGGAAATTTATAACCCTGGCAATCAATGTTATTATTAGAAAAACAAGATAACTCTTACCTACAACAACGAGCAGTAAAAGGAAAATGAAAAATCATGTTACCTAGTTTACGGAACAGCAGAAGAGAGTTGAGAGTTCTTCCTTTCTCATTCCTAATCCAACTATCGCAATTGCTTTCAAATTAAAATTCACCAGCACCTGTAATTACCAGTTTGTGTATCATTCTTTTTACTGGTTGAAATAGAAATAAGAACCAGTTTTACTCTTCAAGGGAAAAAAAAGTGAGAAAAAAAATATATATATATGAATGATTTTAAGAAAATAACAAAAATTTGATATTTAAGTCTCAAAAAAATTAATTAGTGCTGTTAAAATTTTTTTAACTATTTAATTATAAATTGAAATTTTGAACTGTAGAATTTGGTAACCGTTCACGTAATATATCCTTTAATAAATATGTCAGTAAAATTTATCAATTTTACTAAAATTAAAGGTTAATAATTATTTAATCATAAATAAAAAATTTAATAAATATTTATTATAAAGTGTAAAAAATTAATGACACTAAAATAATTTATCCTAATTTAATTTACTTAATAATCTAAAACATTTCTAATTTTATAAGTAATTTAATAATTTATTATATCGCTTTCATATAATATATATTTATTTATTTATACGAGAGTATAACTAATATAAAGTCTTGCAATAGATAAAGATAAGAATATAAAAAATATAAAAGGTAAAATCCTGTTATGAATACATGCATTAACATACTAACATAACCAAATTAACAGGATTTTACCTTTTATATATATATTTTTATCGTTCTTATCTTCATCTTTTGCGAGAATTTGTTGAAATTTCTTGGTTATTTTTCAGTTTTTCTTCTAGATTTGCTACTGGGTTATTGAAAAAGATATTACTATATTATAGATGGAAATTTATCATCAACTATGTTCAAAATCAAATGTTCATAAGTCAATATTCATATATATATATATATATATTACATATTGTATCAAATCAATGACAAGGAAGTTTCACCTAAAACCAGTAGCATTTACCTGTTGACTCAAGCTAGCTCGATTTAGATTATGATTTCTTTCCTGACATGCTTGTATACCTCCATTTCCAAGAAACCATTAAGAACTTGCTGCAACAATTTATTAATGTAAACTGACCATCGTAGCACTTAATGAAAACAATGTGGCATTATATCAACTTAAACAGCTAAAATTTCTAATAAACGAATAATATCCTATAGTTTATGCAGCTATCAGTCTAACAGTATTTTCGCAATTTTTAATTTCAGTTTAATCAGGAAATGGTTACAAGTTATTTGCATTTTCATTTGAATGGATTGTATATATTGAAGTAATATAGTTTGGGGTTTGTGTAACAATTGAAAATCCTTGTTTATTTTTTTAGTTTTTATGGAGGCACTTTCAAAAACTTGCGTTGTATTCGCTGTTATCTATTTGTTAACAGGAAAATCTGTTCTTAATGGAAATGCTCAAATGGTGGACTGCAAAGAATCTGACAGAGAAGCACTTATTGACTTCAAGAACGGTCTCAAAGATTCTGCAAACCGGATCTCCTCATGGCAAGGTAGCAATTGCTGTCAATGGTGGGGAATTGTTTGTGACAATACTACCGGAGCTGTTACTGTGGTTGATCTCCATAACCCATATCCATCAGGTTATGTTTCTTCTGGCAGGTATGGATTTTGGAACTTGAGTGGAGAGATTAGACCTTCACTGACAAAACTTAAGTCCTTGAGATATCTGGACTTGAGTTTCAACACATTCAATGGCATAATACCTGACTTCCTGTCAACTTTGGAGAATTTACAATATCTGAACTTATCAAATTCTGGGTTTAGAGGTGTTATCTCTCCAAATCTTGGAAACCTCTCTAGGTTACAGTTTCTTGATGTTTCTTCCAACTTTCTGCCTCTAACTGCTCACAACCTTGAATGGGTGACTGGCCTCATCTCATTAAAATATATTGCAATGACCGGAACAAACCTTACAATGGTAGGATTAGGATGGGCTGAAGCATTCAATAAGCTTCCACATTTAAATGAACTACATTTGTCTGATTGTGGTTTGTCAAGCTTCATCTCCATGCTCACTTCTGTCAACTTCACTTCTCTTACTGTCTTAGACCTCAGTGCTAACAGGTTCAATTCCATGTTACCTAGTTGGCTAGTAAATATCAGCAGTCTTGTGTCCGTTGATCTCAGCATCAGCACGTTGTATGGAAGGATTCCTCTTGGTTTCGGTGACATGCAAAATTTGCAATCACTGAAGCTTCAGAATAATGACAATCTCACTGCAAATTGCTCCCAACTTCTTAGAGGAAACTGGGAAAGGATAGAAGTTCTTGATTTTGCTCTGAATAAGTTACATGGAGAACTTCCTGCTTCTCTTGGAAACATGACATTTCTTACTTACTTCGATTTGTTTGTCAATGCTGTTGAGGGGGAAATTCCAAGCTCCATCGGCAAACTTTGTAACTTACAATATCTTGACCTTTCAGGTAATAACCTGACAGGAAGTTTGCCTGAAGATTTGGAAGGAACAGAAAATTGCCCTTCTAAAAGTTCCTTTTCCAATTTGCAATACTTAATTGCAAGTGACAATCATTTGGAGGGTCACCTGCCAGGTTGGTTGGGGCAGCTCAAAAATCTTGTTGAACTTAATTTGCAGTGGAACTCGCTTCAAGGTCCCATTCCTGCTTCTTTTGGCAACTTACAGAATCTATCTGAACTCAGACTTGAAGCAAATAAACTGAATGGTACCCTCCCTGATAGTTTGGGACAACTCTCTGAGTTGACTGCTCTTGATGTTTCTATCAATGAATTGACAGGTGTTATTTCAGAAGTTCATTTCTCAAGGCTAAGTAAATTGCAGCTCTTGCTTTTATCTGCAAATTCATTTGTCTTTAACGTCAGCTCCAACTGGATCCCTCCATTTCAATTGTGGTATCTTGAACTGGGTTCATGCCACCTTGGTCCTTCCTTTCCTGCGTGGCTTAGACTTCAAAAGGAGCTCAACTATCTACATCTTCCAAATGCCAGCATTTCAGGTTTCATACCGGACTGGTTTTGGGACATGTCAGGTAATCTGTCTGTGTTGAATATGTCTTTCAATAACCTAGAAGGCCAATTGCCAAATCCACTGAATATTGCTCCTTCTTCACTTCTTGATTTGAGTTCCAACCATTTTCATGGACACATTCCTCTTCCAAGTTCTGGTGTCCACCTATTAGATCTTTCCAATAACGATTTTTCTGGTCCTATTCCCAGCAATATTGGTATAATCATGCCAAATTTGGTCTTCCTTGCTCTTTCTAACAACCAAGTAAGTGTTGAGGTCCCCGATTCTATTGGAGAGATGAACTCACTTCAAGTTCTAGATCTTTCAAGAAATAAACTGACAGGAAGTGTTCCTTTAAGCATAGGGAATTGTTCTTTGCTTTCTGCTCTAGACCTACAAAGCAACAATTTATCTGGTGAAGTTCCAAGATCTTTGGGTCAGCTAACTATGCTCCAAACACTTCACCTCAGCAACAATAGATTCTCAGGTGAAATCCTTTCAACTCTTCAAAATTTGTCAGCTTTGGAAACCATAGACCTCGGAAACAACAGATTTACAGGAAAAATACCATCTTGGATTGGAGATTTTTTTCCACATCTCAGGATACTTAGCCTGAGATCAAATAATTTTCTTGGAGATATTCCTGAAGCACTTTCAAATTTGAGTGCTCTACAAGTTCTGGACTTGGCAGAAAATAATCTGAATAGCACAATTCCTGCTAGCTTTGGTAATTTCAAAGCCATGGCAGAACCACAAAATATAAACATCTATTTGTTCTATGGATCATATATGACCCAGTACTATGAAGAAAACTTAGTAGCTAGTGTATATGGCCAACCTCTTGTATACACCAAGACTCTTTCACTTCTGACAAGCATAGACCTTTCGGGGAACAATTTATATGGAGAAATTCCTGAAGAAATAACAAAATTGATTGGGTTGTTTGTTTTGAACTTGTCAAGAAACCATATTAGGGGTCAAATTCCAAAGAGCATTTCGGAATTGCGTCAATTGTTATCCCTTGATCTTTCAGACAATAGCCTGTCAGGTTCAATTCCTCCAAGCATGTCTTCAATGACATTTTTAGCACATCTGAACTTTTCCAACAACAACTTGTCAGGGATCATTCCTTATGCGAATCAAATGGCAACTTTTAATGTATCCTCTTTCGCTGGGAATCCAGGTTTATGCGGTGGTCCTCTTTCTGTAAAGTGTTCAAATGATGGTCCAAATGGCAAAGGAACAACGGGTAATTGGGGTGGCAGACGGACTACTGCTGAGTCTGGCAAGAATAATAGCTTTGTTGATAAGTGGTTTTACTTCAGCATTGGATTGGGATTTGCAACAGGTTTATTGCTTCCTTATTTAATTTTTGCAATTAAAAGAACTTGGGGAGACATATATTTTGCTTTTGTGGATACAATTGTTAACAAATTGTCAAGTTCGAAAATTATGGGCAAATAAGGTCTTTTTTCATTTTTGTTTATTATGCAGAAGTTTTTGAGCTCTTGATGTAAAAAGTTACCTGAATTTTGAGATTGAATTTTTATCAATAAATTATGAATAAACATGTGATGGAATACTGCTTTCACAGCAAGTAAATATCAGTAAAATCAAAGAGTCTTAATTATTATCAGTAAAATGATTTAACTTTGATATTCCTCTGACAAAGCTGGTATTAATAACATTTTAATTTCTTATGAGCAAATATAATAACATTTTAATTTCTTTTTCAAATTATTTTACTTGTTTTAATGACATCCAAATTAATTGATTTCTAGTGATACCAATTTAATTTTTTGAGATTTAAAAGCTTTAAATGTCTAGAAAACCAAAAGAAGACAAATTAGAGAATGAACAAATTCATTCAATTCAAACAACAAGCTACAAAATATAAACATCCACGGAGTCAAAACAGATTATATTGTTTCCAATACAAGAAGCTTGCATCCATTTATCAACATCGCATTTTTCTAGAAAATTCTGAAAGTAAAAAAGTTGATATATGGTTCCACAAGTGCATAGAACAAGATATCTATTCTCATATTCAGGAAATGCAACTGCAGTTAGTCCTTTGCACACTCATCTATTCTCCAAGTTCCGGATGTGACTTTTAATTGCTACTTTGAAAATTTATATCCCTGGCAATCGATGTTACTATTAGAAAAACATGATAATTCCTGCTACACCAACGACCAATGTAACTAAAAAGTTAAAATAAACAAGACAATCGGGGACTTCAGGATTTATATAACATGATTTCAGGACCTCGTGAAACCTCATGTCAAAGTTGCACACTTACTGAATGTACTCATCTAAAGTACAAGGAAAACCACAAGAACTATTACTTTCCTAGAATTCGGGAAATACAACTGGAGGTTTTACACAAAATGCACAACCGACCTGTATTGTCAACATTCCTTTTTTTCCTCCAGGCTTTAAATTGATGCCTTAGTTGATAGTTTACGAACCTGATAGTCAATGTTAACATTAGAAAACAGGACATTTCTCCCTACATCAGAATGCAATGTACCAAAATACAATAAAGGAAGCAAACACGAAAGACGACATTTTCATCTACCTCAAATGCTTAAGCCCATGATCCAATGCTTCCACAATTGAGCAATGCAGATTCAGCATCACAAGCATATAGCTCATTGACCTGCAAAACTATAATTGAAACACAATTGTCCTTTTGCATTTCTCTTTTAATTTTAAGAGAGAAAGGGTCTCTAGGAAAGGGAGTCGGCTCATTGGTGGTAGGTGTAGCAAATTAGGACAATCCAAGATGTCTAATTGTTGAGTGATGTGAGGCTTTGCAGCCACTTCTCAGGCAGAGATTTCAGATCCTGAATGTTTTTGAGACTCAAAATCTTCAATTCAGAGAGTGGAGTAAAGGTCACCGTCCCCTCTATTAATCTCTTGCTGACTTTCTTCAAGTACAGCTTTTGATCCAGCGATGGAAACAGTGGCATCCAAATTAGGTTTTCACAGTATTTGATAGACAATTGTGAAGACAAGGAAATTGAGGCCTCTGACAATGATGACTGCTGCTCGTCCTCCACCAGCCCTTCAAACTTGGGCACCGTACGAGTTCGATTTCTTTTAGCGATGAGAAGAATGTTGTAGAAGGCGATGCAGAAAAGGAAGACTCCTCCACCTTCTCATCTGATATATACTCCAGATCATTTAATTCATAGAGAGAAAGGGTCTTCAGAAAAGGGAGTCGGCTCATTGGTGGCAGGTGTTTCAAGTTTCTACAAGATACTAATTTGACTTGTGCTAGATTTGTAATGTGACGCAGCCAATTTTAAAACCTCTCACCTTCCTAGCAATACACCTGCAGCTGCTGTAAGTTCGGATGTGGTCTCAGGTTTTCTAACAATAACTGGCTTTTTCCAACTGGTACCCAATCTCTGAAATCTAGCTTCAAACCTTGAAGGTGTTTCTTTCCCGTTATATTCACCTTTTTAGACTCTAACTCCACATTTTCTCCATTTTCTAGCCCCATAATGACAATGGTGCCTTCAAGTTGGTTTAAGTGTTCCAGTTCATTCAATGTGGCACTTGAAGATCTTTTTTCCAAGGGACTATGAAATTTGATAACTTATGCAAGCAACTTAATTTCCCCAATCCAATCGGCATGAAACGTAGGCTCTGGCAACCATTAACCATGAGTCACCTAAGGCTAACCAAATTCTGCATATCCCTCGGCAATTCTCGAAGTTCGTTGCAGCCTGTGAGTATCAAAGTTTGCAAGTTATATAAATTGGTTATCGAGTTGGGGATGTTAGGTTTATATTTATTTATAATTCCCTAAGTCATGTATATGACATGTTGATCGAGTTAGTCCTATATTTCCTGTCTTTTAATTTGCTGTCATTTAGGCTAAGTTTGTCAAAGCTGTTAGCCCATTTGCAGCTGTAGTTAAGCATAGTGGATCGAGTAATTAGGAGGCAGTTTGTGTGTAATTAGATGTGGTATATATTACTGCATCAAACTATGAATGAAAACGTTCTTTTTTTTGTGCTCGACAATTCATTTGTTAATTTTGACAAATGGTATCAGAGCCTGGTTACAAACACTTACAGCAATCTGGTGATTGGGACGGGAAATACAAAGAGAGTAATCAAGGGAGGATCTCTGGGTAGGGTAAACACAGAGAGAACCGAGAGACGATTACAAAAAGTGAGTGTGTTCCAGAAGAATTGAGAATGGGTGATGTAAGTTTTGCGAAGGCTTGCATTCCGACCTATGATGGAGACTATGACCGTTGGAGTCTCTTGATAGAGAACTTGCTGCGTTCCAAGGAGTATTGGAAAGTAGTAGATGAGGGCTTCACAGAACCAGCTGTAGGATCAACACCAACTGCAGAACAAACTAAAGCTTTGGAGGAAATAAGGTTAAAGGATTTTAAGGCTAAGAATTATCTATTTAGTAGCATAAATAAAACTATCATTAAGACAATTACAAAGAAGGGAACTGCCAAGGAACTTTGGGAATCATGAAAACTAAATTCCAAGGCAGCGCCAGGATTAAGAGAGCTCAACTTCAGGCTTTAAGGAGAGAGTTTGAGGTGTTGGAGATGAAGGAAGGAGAGACGATTAACAACTACTTTGGCAGAGTCATGATCGTTTATAATTCCATGAGAAATTGTGGATAACTGGTTGAAGAGGTAAAAATTGTTGAGAAAATACTTAGGACTCTAACGAACAAGTTT
This sequence comes from Ricinus communis, assembly GCF_019578655.1. Classification (NCBI taxonomy): domain Eukaryota; kingdom Viridiplantae; phylum Streptophyta; class Magnoliopsida; order Malpighiales; family Euphorbiaceae; genus Ricinus; species Ricinus communis. Next base: position 18,599,302 of record NC_063261.1, on the reverse strand, counting down.
AATTATGTGGTGTGTTCGATAGAAGAGTCTAAGAATCTGGATGAATTGACTGTTGATGAGCTACAAAGCTCTTTACTGGTGCACGAACAGAAGTTGGTCAGTAAAACAGTTGCAGATGATCAAGCTCTAAGGGTTGGAGTTGGGTATAGTAGAGGAAGAAGCAGAGGCCGTGGTAATTATTAGGGAAGAGGTAGAGGATGCAGTAGTTCAAGAAGCAGGGAAACAATTGAGTGTTTCCATTGCCATAAATTAGGCCATTACAAGAACGAATGCCCTGAGTGGACTCAACAGGCGCATTATACAAGTGAATTCAGTGAAGATCTGTTGTTAATGGCTTTGGAGAACTCAGATGAGTAGTATGAGGGCTTGTGGTTCTTGGACTCGGGTTGTAGCAACCATATGATAGGCAGTAAACACTGGTTTACACAGCTTGACAATGCCTTTGCTTGAAATGTCAAGTTAGGAAATGGCATGAAATTAGAGGTTCTTGGTAAAGGAAGCATAAAGGTGAAGATTGATGGTACTGTTGCTATGATACAGGATGTCTATTATGTCCCTAGATTACAGAATAACCTATTGAGCATGGGACAAATGCAAGAAAAATCTCTAATTTTTTTGATCAAGCAGGGAACTTGCAAAGTGTTCCATGAAAGAAAAGGCTTGCTGTTTGAAACATCTGTGAAAGCAAACAGGATGTTTGTTCTTCAAGCTTTGTCATTAGGCAGTAAGGTGACTGAGCAAGGGCAGTGTTTGATGGTCTCAAAGGCTGAAAAGGAGAACCTCGAGCTCTGGCACAAACGCTTTGGGCATTTGAACTACCAAGGTTTAATCAAGCTCCACCAGAAATCCATGGTTCAAGGGCTGCCACAGTTGAAGGGAAGCAGTAACTCTGATGTGTGCTCTATCTATCTTCTTGGAAAGCAACATAGGAGACCATTTGCACAAAAAAGCTCGTGGCGAACAATAGAGAAATTGCAGTTGATCCATGCAGATTTGTGCGGACCTATAACACTAGATTCTAATGGGGGGCAAGAGATACCTGTTTACGTTGACAGATGACTACAACAGGAAGTTATGGAATTACTTTCTTATGGCAAAATCCGAGGCTTTTGGGGTATTTCAAAAATTCAAGGTGTTCATTGAAAAGGAATCAGGAAAGGAGATAGCTTGTTTAAGGACGGATAGGGGAGGCGAGTTCTTGTCTACCGAATTCAAGGAGTTTTGTGACAAAGTCGGCATCAAAAGGCAGTTGACGGCAGCTTTCACTCCACAGTAGAACGGAGTAGCTGAACGAAGAAATCAAACTATTATAAATATGGTTAGGTGTATGTTGAAGGAGAGTAAGTACCAAGCAAAATGTGGCCAGAAGTAGTGGCTTAGGCTACTCACATCTTGAATAGATGTCCAACCTCGATCAATGCAGATAAAACCCCTCAAGAACTTTGGAGTGGTTCACCGCCATCTGTGGATCATCTCAAAGTTTTTGGAAGCCTATGTTATGCTCATGTAGCTGACCAACAATGCAAGAAGTTGGATGACAAAAGTACTAAGTGCATTTTCTTGGGAGTGTCACCAGAATCCAAGGCATACATATTATATAATCTTCAAACAAAAAAGATTGTGGTGAGTAGGGATGCTGTATTCGATGAATCTAAGGGGTGGTAAGACTGCAATGAAAGTGTGGGTGAGTCTACATAACTCAGATGGAATGGCAATGAAGAGGAAGTTTGGGAATCGGAGGATGAAGCAGAATCTAAAAGTACAGTAATTGCAACAGAAGACCAGAATACTGTAATTGCAGTTGATGATGGCAATGAATTTATTTCGTCTGAGAGTACACAAGCAAAAACAAAAGAGGAAGAGGAAGCTGAGGCTGAAAATACTCCACAAGCTGAGCTGGGGCCAAGGATCAGAAATAGACCGGCATGGCATGATGAATATGTGATAGGCAACTTCTGTGAACAGCTTGCATTATCTGTAGATAGAGCCGATCCAAGTAGTTATGAGAAGGCCAGACAAGAGGAGAAGTGGAGGAAAGCCATGGAGGTTGAGATGGAAGCAATCAACAGAAATGACACATGGGAGTTTGTGTGCTTGCCATCTCAAGTCAGCCCAATTAGAGTGAAGTGGGTTTATAAAACTAAACTCAATGAACATTGGAAAGTAGACAAGTATAAGGCTAGACTAGTAGTGAAGGGTTATGCTAAAAAATATGGCATAGACTATAATGAAGTCTTCGCCCCGGTAGCCAAGTAGGATACGATCAGATCTTTATTGGCTCTTACTAGGCACCATGGATGGAAAATTCATCAGCTTGATGTGAAAAGTGCTTTCCTCCATGGAGAGCTCTCAGAGGAAGTCTTTGTTGTACAACCCCCAGGCTTCGTGGTTCAAGGAGAAGAGCATAAAGTATATAAGCTCAAGAAGGCGCTTTATGGCTTGAAACAAGCGCCGAGAGCCTGGTTTAGTAAGATAGAAAATTACTTCTTGAGTGAAGGCTTCACCAGACGTTCATATGAACACACTCTGTTTATTTATGCCCACGAATCAGATGTACTTTTTGTGAGTCTGTACGCGGATGACATCATGTTTACAAATAGCAGTGAAAGGTTTGTGAGGGAATTTAAGGCATCTATGCAATCCAAGTTTGAAATGTCTGACTTAGGCCAAATGAAGTATTTTTTGGGTGTAGGAGTCAGTCAAGGTGATCAAGGAGTTTTCATATGTCAGAGGAAGTACACGAATGAGCTCCTTAATAAATTTGGAATGCTAGACAGTAACCCGATGAGAAATCCTATTGTGCCAGGGACAAAGCTGAGTATTGAGGGAAATGGAGTGCCTGTGGATGAAACTCAATACAAACGGTTGATAGGCAGCCTGTTATTTCTCACGGCGACCAGACCGGACATCATGTTTGTGGTGTGTCTCTTGAGCAAGTATATGGCAAAACCTACAAGGCTACACATGATGTCTGCAAAACTTGTGCTAAGGTACATAAAGGGGACCGCGGAGGCATACAGTATCACAGAAAGGGGCAGGGGCGCCTAATTGGATATATTGATAGTGACTTTGCCGGGGACAAAGATGATAGGAAGAGCACCGAGGGTTATGTGTTTTTCTTGGCGGGAGGAGCAATTTCATGGGCGTCCAAGAAACAGCCGGTTGTAACTTTGTCAACAACCGAAGCCAAGTTTGTTGCCGCTGCTTCATGTGCTACACAGTATATATGGCTAAAGCGAGTCCTTGAGCAGGTGGGATGGGGTGAGAGTGTTGCAGGGACAACTACTGTGTTCTGTGACAATAATTCCACCATTAAATTGTCCAAAAACCCTATACTGCATGGACGGAGTAAGCACATCGACGTTCAGTTCCATTTTGTCAGGGATTTGATCAAAGATGGAGTTGTGGAGTTGGCCTACTATGGTACCAAGGTGCAAATAGCTGATATTATGACCAAGGCGTTGGGGCTTGAAGTTTTTGAACAGCTCAGAACTCAGCTTGGAGTCATGAAGAATGAGAAAGCTGTGGGAGTTGCTGGTGTTTAAACTCAACTTAAATATGTTGAGTTTAGGGGAGAATTTGTTAGGTTTATATTTATTTATAATTTCCTAAGTCATGTATATGACATGTTGATCGAGTCAGTCCTGTATTTCCTATCTTTTAATTTGCTGTCATTTAGGCTAAGTTTGTCAAAGCTGTTAGGCCATTTGCAGCCGTAGTTAAGCATAGTGGACCGAGTAATTAGGAGACAGCTTGTATGTAATTAGATGTGGTATTTATTACTGCATCAAACTATGAATGAAAACGTTTTTTTTTTTTTTTTATGCTCGGCAATTCATTTGTTAATTTTGACAGGGCAACGTTCTCAAGTACGCATTATATGAGAAGTCAAGGTATCTCAAGTGCTTCAACTTTCCTATACTACTACTTCTGAATTCCCCTCCTATTGCAGGCCAATAAAAAGCACGTATGCGTTGGTATCTAAACACTTCTTATCAATGAACCCATACATTGTCCTGTATGCGTTGGTATCTAAACACTTCTTATCAATGAACCCATACATTGTCCTCATACCTTTATAGCTTGAACCAGTCCCTGAAATTCTTTAGGAGAAAAATTAGGAGGATAGTATACATGATGGACATTTTCAGAAACTTTCTTCAACTCTCTCTCTCCTACCACTATGCAACTATCCTTTGCTATGCTTTTTGCTAAATCATGAATAAGGTCATGCATTTTATAATAATTCTCCCCAAAATATCCATCAAAATGTTCATTTAGCATCTCATATTTTGAGAATTGGAAGAAGCACCTATACACTAATTCGTCGAAGTATTACTCACCGATTTCCTCTAGACATTCATTGCTACTTGAAGGTGCAATGTAACCTTGTGCCATCCATAAATGAATCAACTTTCGTCTATCAAATTCATAATCTTTTGGGAACATGGCACAGTATGCAAAACATCTCCGTAAATGAGTTGTTTGTGACAATATTACCGGAGCTGCTACTGTGGTTGATCTCCATAACCCATATCCATCAGGTTATGTTTCTTCTGGCAGTTATGGATTTTGGAACTTGAGTGGAGAGATTAGACCTTTACTGACAAAACTTAAGTCCTTGAGATATCTGGACTTGAGTTTCAACACATTCAATGGCACAATACCTGATTTCCTGTCAACTTTGGAGAATTTACAATATCTGAACTTATCAAATTCTGGGTTTAGAGGTGTTATCTCTCCAAATCTTGGAAACCTCTCTAGGTTGCAGTTTCTTGATGTTTCTTCCAACTTTCTGCCTCTAACTGCTTACAACCTTGAATGGGTGACTGACCTCATCTCATTAAAATATATTGCAATGACCGGATCAAACCTTACAATGATAGGATTAGGATGGGCTGAGGCATTCAATAAGCTTCCACATTTAAATGAACTACATTTGTCTGATTGTGGTTTGTCAAGCTTCACCTCCATGCTCACTTCTGTCAACTTCACTTCTCTTACTGTCTTAGACCCCAGTGCTAACAGGTTCAATTCCATGTTACCTAGTTGGCTAGTAAATATCAGCAGTCTTCTCTCCGTTGATCTCAGCATCAGCACGTTGTATGGAAGGATTCCTCTTGGTCTCGGTGACATGCAAAATTTGCAGTCACTGAAGCTTCAGAATAATGACAATCTCACTGCAAGTTGCTCCCTAGACGAAACTGGGAAAGGATAGAAGTTCTTGATTTTGCTCTGAATAAGTTACATGGAGAACTTCCTGCTTCTTTTGGAAACATGACATTTCTTACTTACCTCGATTTGTTTGACAATGCTGTTAACATTAGAAAAACAGGACATTTCTCCCTACATCAGAATGCAATGTACCAAAACTACAATAAAGGAAGCAAACATGAAAGACGACATTTTCATCTACCTCAAATGCTTAAGCCCATGATCCAATGCTTCTACAATTGAGCAATGCAGATTCAGCATCACAAGCATATAGCTCATTGACCTGGAAAACTATAACTGAAACACAATTGTCCTTATGCATTTCTCTTTTAATTTTGAGAGAGAAAGGGTCTCTAGGAACGGGAGCCGGCTCATTGGTGGTAGGTGTAGCAAATTAGGACAATTCAAGATGTCTAGTTGTTGAAGTGATGTGAGGCTTTGCAGCCACTTCTCAGGCAGAGATTTCAGATCTTGAATGTTTTTGAGACTCAAAATCTTCAATTCAGAGAGTGGAGTAAAGGTCACCGTCCCCTCTATTAACTCTTGCTGACATTCAATAAATCATCAATTTTTTCAAATATTATATTGGCAAAATACATCATTAAACATTAAACATTTGTATTTATATGAAATAATCAATTAGCACTCTATGTTCACAATTTATCTATCAAATATCGTTATTTGCTAAATTCATAACATATAATTAATATGTACGTAACTCACACACACTTAAAAAATCATAAAAATAATGACGCAATTGGTATTATTATAAAAGAAATATTAATTTATCCTCATAGTTTTATAAATTTATATTTTTGTCCCTTGTAAACTTTTAATTATTCTACAATTTATGTAAAACTTATTTTTAACCCTTATAATGTTTTTTTGCATATTTTGTATTTTCTAAATATCTTCTTAACCCCTGGAATTTTTCCAAAAGTTTATATATTTAGACGTGTAAAATTGAATAAAATGTGTTTGTAATTAAACAAGCAAATAAATAGGTGTAAATGGAAACAATCATTTGTTGAAATCTCTTTACGATTTTCTCCATCTTGCTTTCTCTCAATTTTCTTGATTATGTCGTTGTCTTACTCTACTTCCATTTATACACGATTTATTCGTCCATTTTTTTGAGCTTTTCTTTTTGGAATAAGGTTAAATTTGACTCTCATATTTTGTAGTTAAGTTCAATTTGACCTTTTTTAATTTTTAAAGCCAATTTAACTTCTGAACTTTTCGAGTAGTTTCAATTTAACCTTTTTTTAAGCGAGTTTGTCGTACTTGCTATAACACAAAAGCATGAAACATAATCAAATTGAGTCTGACTGCAAAAAATAAATATCAAAATCAAAGACCAAATTAAATTTTATTCTTTTTCTAAGATAAAAATTTAAAAAATAAATATAATTTTTTAAAATTACCATAAATTAATAAAATATCAAAATCAACTTATTACCGTTATCATTATCTTTCCATAAATCAGTAAAAAGTTACCAATATTATCGATACAAAATAAAAGTATATATGAAATTTTACAATCTAACACCACCATTGTCACCACCTTATCAGCTTTCACATGACTTCCACCAACTAATTCAACATTTAAGATATATAAAAAAACTAATATATAAATGTAATTATATATTTAAATTAACTACAATTCAAATTATTTTTTAGGGTCAAATTGAGCCATACAAAAAGTTGAGTAGCCAAACTAAACCTATATTAAAAGTTGAGTGGTCAAATTGGACTTTATAGCGTGTGCATTTCACTCTCTTAAACAATGACTATATTAAACCTACTCAAAAAGTTTAGAGGTCAAATTGACCGTAAAAATTAAAAATGATCAAATTGACCCTTGCCACAAAATTTAAAGGACAAATTGAATCTTAGTTCTTGCCTCTTCTATCGGTTAATTTATTTTGATAAAGAAAGAACTTGGCCAATGAGAGCTATTATTTGAGGATATAAAAACGTCATCCATCTATGATACACTAAATCATATATCATAAATTATTTAGCTAACAGTTTTTTTTTTTTTTATTACAAATTTCTTTATGAATTGGGCTTGAGAGTATATCAAAAATTGAAATGCCATACTCTCGGGCCGACCTTTCCATTTCATGGCACCAGTTCATATCTAGCTAGACAATGTGACATGGAAAATATTTTTAAAAAATTTCATAAACTCGTATAGCAAATAAGAACACGTAATACAAAGTGAAGACCCAGATTGACAAACCTGTGAGATACTTAGGTAGTGCAGGAGTGGAAGATCATTATGATCCATCGATGGTGATGTTTGGGATGTGAGAAATGTTGGCCCAATCCGCACCCTTTTCCTTTCCAAATCTTTCAGATAATTTGGGGTAGTGACTAATTTCCAACTCCTTTAAAGAGGTCAGTTGACGCATTCCATTTCCGTCAATAGGTAGGGATGTCAACTTTTGACCAATATCTGATACACAATCGTGAAAGACTAGGAAATGGGCACAACTCTACCAGATTCATCCTCCACCAACCCTTCAAATTAGGGCAACTAGAGACATTAATCTCTTGTAGCGATGGGGAGAATATCGTAGAGGCAATGCAACCTCATCTGATACACATTCTAGAGCTTCTACCAATAGAGGACTACGGTTTTTAGAGAAAGGAGTCGGTTCAAGGGTGGTAGTTGCTTCAGATTTCGACAGGAATTTAATCTAATTTCTACTAGATTTGCAATGTAAGGCAGCCAGTTTGCAAATCTCGCACCTGGGTAATCTTCCACATGCAAATCCTGTAAGTTTGGATGAGGTTGCAGGTTTTCTAACAACACTTCACTTTCTTCAACTGTACTTGTCCTACTAAACCCCCAATTTTCATCAGCTCGTACTCAACATGCTCTAGGAAAGTCACGACTTCGCCAATTTTCAGCTATTATGCTCCAACCTAGCTTCAAGAACTGAAGGTGTTCCTTTTTCAGTAAATTCAGGTTTTTTTTCTTTTCTCTCGCTTCTCCTCATCAGCATCCAGAAGCACACCTTTGACAATTGATAGAGAATCTTGAAACTTCTTTAGATCATTTTTGACACCAAGCATCAATTGAATTTCATGAAAAGCATATGATCCCACCTTTATGATCAGTTCTTCTGCAACACCATATAAAACTTCTTCAGCCATTTCAGTGACCAATTTTGAAATGAAAGTAAGTAACAATAGCTTGTGATTGGAAATAATCAGGGTTGCTGATGATGGGTGTGAAATATATAGAAAAATCTATAGAATGCATCAAGCTTACTTTGATCAGAAGGAAGAATCAGTTCAGAAAAAAAAAACAAGTAGAAAGGAGGTTAATTAAGGAAAGGAAGTAAGGTATTTTATTCCTTTGAAAGTGAAAAGGAAGAAGTAATGGATCAAAGGGAAGGTACAACATGGAAATTTATAGCTTAAGACCCTTTCTTTAGACTCATTACTTGCTACTGATAGTGGAGCATGCAATTCCTGTAAAAAGAAAAGCATACTAATGGTATAACTTGTAAACCTGTCATGAATTTCATCCCTGCTTTGTAATTTGCCCCATAAATAATTATTTCATTAATCATCTTATTAGGTTAAAGCATATAAGGTTGGTCAAAGAATTGATGTATTTTTTCTATCAGAAATTAAAAGTGTTTTACAATGTAAATATTATGAACCAATTTAATATAAAATAAAAAGTCAGCAATTATTTCGTAAGATAGTTGTATTGAGTTAATACTTATATTATCACTTTTTATAATTTTATACTAATATATAAATCAATGTAATTTTAGGTGAAGAAAGAAAATAGTCTTTGTTTAGTTATAAAATGAGGAAAAATAGAACTCGATCCTGAAACTTTACTCAAATAATTTGATATGCATCTATTATTGACCTAAATGTGCAAATACAAAAATATATAAATTTTTGAAATACAAACACGAAAATGTATAATAGGTCAAGCTTTAAGAGATATATTATTTATAATTCTTCTTTGAAAATTCTAAATACGAGTTTGCCACTTGAATACCCAATTTAAAGGGGCAATTTGCCTCTTGAATTTGGTATCAATATTCAATTTACCCATATTTTTAATAATTAGCTAATTCAAATACGAGTTTGCCACTTTTGGGCCGATCTACCCATTTTTATAGCCAAATTTCATTACCGTTACATTTTATTTATTTCTTATTTAAAATTATTCTTACTTTTATTTGTTTTTTAATATGTCAAATCTACACGCCTGTCTCTCAGCTAGAAAAATAGGTCAATTAGCTCATGACTAAATTGGCCAATTGTTCAAAATATGAGTAAATTGATCATTCGTTGGCAAGTTCAGGGAGCAAAATGGCCCTTTAAGCCAATATCACGCGCTTGCACGTCTTTCTTGGCCGCGATTGAGTCTCTTTATTCCGTCTCTTTACAGGATCATCAGGTTTTATCTTGTTCTTGTCTCGAACCTATAGAGAAAAAGGAAAAGAAAAACAAAAAAAAGATACAGGTTATCTTGGATTATTAATAACTGTTTCTTGATTTTATACCTGAAAACTTGAACATGAAGGCGAGAAAATTCTCAGCAAGAAACAATATTGCGATGATAGTTATTGTGGTTGTATTAATAACTTTCATGGTAACATCAGTAGAAGCTCAAAGAGGTGGTGGTGAAGTGGAGGTGGCAGTACCCCTACTACCGGCACCACTCCGACAACCGGTAGAGGTGTAGGCGGTGGCGGTGTTGTCCCAGGAACTGGTGGAGGTGGGGTTGCGCGAGGTACTCCAACTTGGGGTTCAATAAGATGGGGTGCTGGTTCCAATCGCGGATGGATTGAATGTACAACTTTAATGTTAGTCATTTTCTTGATTGTCTGAAGGATGTATGTGCAGCTATGTTCATATATTCTGTTCAAATTTCCTGAAGCTTATTGATTACTGTTTCTTCTTGTTTTCAACAATAAATGGATGAGTTGGAGTGTTGCATATACAGCTCATGTTCCCCAACTGATCTTTTTTATTGTATATATCTTTTCATAAAATATTTTAATAGTCAGCGACAAAAATTTAAAAAAATATATAAATATTCGATTAATTTTATATTTAATTTCATTTTAGTTATTCAATTTTAATCTTATATCAATTTTTTTACTTTGCAAATAAAAAATTGACACCTAACAAAAACAGCCAATTAAAAAAAAAATATAACATATCAATTTTTTTATTGGTAAGGACAATCTGAATTAAAATTAAATGATTAAAATAAATTAAATTAAAATTATATAACCAAAATAAAATTAAATACACAGTTTAGTTACTATTTTAAGAAATTATATCCTTAATAAATACTTCACAGGATGTATGTCTATTTTTATAGAGGTTCTCTAATTCTATGTTATATTCTGTTACAGTTTCCTTCTTCTCACAACTTTGCCGTCACTTTTGCTTGGATCAAGTTATAATGATTGCTGATATGCCCAACCACGTTGACAACTTCCATCATCTGAAATTTACGTAGCACACAGGATGAAGCAGCCACGTGTTCCTACCTAAGTGGGAAGGTAGGAAAAACATGTTTGTTCTTCAATATATCGACGAAATCAGTAAAGTCAATGGTCCATTGTTTAAGTGATTGTGCCGAAATGATTTACGCGGCTAATCTTCAAAACATTTTCTTGACTTTGATCGAGTCTCTTTATTTGATCTTCTATATATAGCAGTGTAACGATCGGGTTCTGCATTGTATTGTTCTTGTCTCAAACCGATAGAAAGAAACACAGTATAAAGAAGATATACGCTTGCTTGGATTGATATTACTAGTTTCTTGATTTTGTACGTGAACAAAAATGAAGATGAAGGCCAAGAAATTCTCAGCAAGAAACATTGCAATTACGGTTCTTGTGGTTGTTGTCGTAGCTTTCTTGGTAACATCAGCAGAAGCTCAAAGGGGTGGTGGCGGTGGAGGAGGCGGAGGCAGAGGTGGCGGAGGCGGAGGTGGAGGGGGTGGTAAAACTGGAGGGGGAGGCGGAGGTAGAGGCGGAGGTGGAGGGGGTGGTAAAGGTGGTAAAACTGGTGGTGGTAGTGGCAGTAGAAATACCCCTACTACCGGTACCACTACGACAACGGGTACGGGTGTTGTCGTAGGAAGTGGTGGAAGTACTGCTGGAGGAGGTGGTGGTGGAGCTGCGAGGAATACTCCAAGCTCAAGTTCAGTAAGATTGGGTACTGAATCCAATCATGGATTGATTGCATCTCTAACTTTTATGTTAGCCATTTTCCTGATGGCTTAAGGGATGTACAGTACAGGCAGTGTCCATATATTCTGTTCAAAATTCCTGAAGATAGGATTTATGATTATTATTTCCCATTGTTTTCAAGCAATAAAGAATTTAGGCATTTGTTCCTGTAATATGTAAATTAAAGAAAGAAAAGATGTGTTAGTAAAAACCCCAACTAATCAACAAGCTAGTTAACTCTAGCTAACTTCATTTACTTTGTAACAAGAGTACATCTTTACATAGGCATGATGTGTTTTAGCTTTGTTTAATTCATTTTTCTACTATTCAAGTTGGCCATTTTGATTTGGTTAATAGTGTTCATATTGCCAATTTCACCACTTAATTGTCTCCAACATTCTTGTGTTTATGAATTTTGGGACAAAACAATTGAGTCTTTGAATCTTATTGAAGTAATTTATTTGCTAACACTTATATTTGATGAACATCCTCAATGAGAATTTGCCTTACTCTTGAATTAATTGAAGATTAAATCATCTTGCTTGAATTTTTATGGTTTTCTTTTCTTAAACAAATATAATGAAGAAATTTTGTTATAAAAAAATGATATATAAACTAATAATACAGCTTTTCGACATAGTGGTATTTTATATATAGTCATAAAAGATTTTAACTCCAATTTGAACTAATTTTAAATAGAAATAAATTCTCTATTATAATAATTTATAATTTTTTTAAATTTCATTTTAAAAATATATTTTTCTCTACAGTAATATTAGTATATATAATTTTAGAAAATATATATTATATATTATATCTTATCTTATTATATTATTATTTTATCTTATTAATTTTATTTATATAATATGATAAAATATTAATTTATTTTATTTCTAATTATTATCATTTTACTGATAAAATTAAATATTAAATAAAAAGAAAAATTTTAGTAATTAAATTTCTGCTAAATTATAATCTCTAAAAAGCCCCTAATTACTCTTTAGGATTCAGACATTTTGATACTGCAAATGGTAATTTATAAATAAGATATGCCAAAGTACTACTCAAAAACCCAAAAAAGTGGTTTGTAAGGAGGACATTTAGTAATCAATTTATAATTTCAAAATTTCTTTTTTACTTTGGAATTTGCAAATACTATTTTGTGTGTCTTTGCAACTCTCTTTCTTTAGGTGTTATTGGTGTTTATGATTCTTTTTTTCTTTGGCAAAAAGCATAATCGGGCACTCAAACTTTGCTTATTTTTGTAATTGGACTCTTTAATTTTATTTTTGTCTAACTAGATCCTTAAGCTCTCAATTTTGTTATAACCAAGTCCTTTTTTTAGCATTTATTAAGCGCATATATGTGCATCATACTCCATTAATGTGTGTGAAGTTTTATCATTTTTTGTTGATTAAGCTACTAAACTTCTCTCCTTTCTGTTAAGGTCTGTTCTTTTAATGAGAAATAATAATAAAATTAAGAATTGTAAGAATTTATAAAATTCTTCTATTTTTTAGATGGTTAAAAGTTGAAATATAAACTTTGAAGAATTTTAATTTGAAAAAATAAGTCTAGATATATAAAAAAAAATAATTTCTAAAAAATTCTTAGCCTTATACTTTTTAAATATTACTCTAAATTCAAAAGATAAGATTTAAAGTTATATAGTCAAAATAACTTTTTAGTTGATTAATATTTTTCAATAATAAGACATTTTCATTTTAAAAAAATCTATTTATCTTTTTTTTTATATTAAATTTTTAATTTTTACTTCAATTTTGATTTTAATATAAATATTTATTATTTTTTAAAAATAAAATTTAATAATAAAGCTGAAAAATTATATTAGCATGTTTCGTAATATTAAAATATGTAAATCATTTTAATTTGTTATAAAACTTGTATGTAATTTCTAATATAAAAAAATAATAGAATTTCAGATATGAAATTAAAACCCATCTATTTGATAATAATAATATTTTTAAATTTTTAAGAATTATGATTTTAAAACTCTCAAAAATTTAAATTTTCACGAAAGGAGGGCTTAAAATGTTAATGTTGTTAATAGCATTAGAAAACAGTCGAAAGAGTGCTTAATTCTGTAAGACGAAACCGCATGGCTTAAAGGAAGCCTCCTTGCAGGAAGCAAAGTAGACCTCGCATAGATACTGATTGAATCACTTTTCTCTATATTTATTTAGGTTTACCATTTCCTTTCTTCACTTCATCTATCATAGTATTAACATGGTGCATTATTGAATGGCATTTCTTTCTTTCTTTCTCATTTATTTTATATGGGAAAAAATGTACAGCCCTTGATACTCTTAGTCGGGTTTTACGAGGTGCACTCTGTACGTTCGATGAAATGACCCATCGAGTAGCAATGCCACTATTGCTCTTCATAACGTACTTCATACGATAATCACATGCGATAGTGTGTTTCATAAATGCTCCATTTGTTTATCCTCCTTACAGCCCCTCTCCCTTTGTTATTTTCCGTTCAAGATGTTTGTTGAAATGTCAAACTGAAAGAATTTTCTGTCTGTCCCTCTTATTATTCTACTTTAAGGTTGGTATATATTTATCGTTTAGATGGTATTTGAACAATTAGCTTCCATATTTACCAAATTGCAAAGATTGGATTTAAAAATTTATTGTTTACTGGAGTGCGTGGAAGAGTTTTAGTGAGCAACAATGTTGTATAGAGGGGTCGGAAAAGAGGGTTTTTATCGTTTAAAGCATGTATCTGCTTTGTATTCAACTGGGTCAACGTATGTAGAGCTTCCAAGGAAGCTTAAGAAATCTGAGAGGAAACCATGGGTGACTAGTGTGAATGAACTTAAGCGGAAAGCTAGAGAGGAGAGGAAAGATAGGCAGTTGGTGCGTGAAAGGATTTTGCGGCCACCTGAGAATGGATTGTTAGTTAAGGAATTAATCCCAGTTGCCCATGAAGTTTATTCTGCTAGAATGGAACTTTTGTCTTGTGTTTCGAAGGTTGTTGAAAGCATTGCTGTTTATTCATGCAGGTAAAACGCTTAATATATATGGTGCATACTACACACACACATTTTTTAGGAAAAAAATTGATAAAGTTTGATAGAATGTATTAAATTCTGGTGTATGATATTGACTTGTATATGCAGTGTGTGTGGAGAAGTTCATGTTGGTCATCCACCTCATAAGATCAGAACATGCAATGTGATTGGTAGCCAGGCAAATAAAGAGCACATGTGGAATATAGGGGGCATGGAAAATGTTTTGCCTCTTGTTGAGTCTTTTCATCTATATGATAGACTAGGAAGAGCTGTTTCTCACAATGAGAGGCTTCAAGTGGATCGAATCCCAGCAATTATGGAACTATGTATCCAAGGGGGCGTTAACATACCAGAATATCCAACAAGGAGAAGAGCCTTCCCTGCTTACAGTGTTGCTGGCAGGATCATGGACTTTGAGCGTAGGTTCCCTAAAGAAGATGCACCTGGAAAAGGCATAAACACTAATGGATTTTGGGAGAGGAGAAACAAATCAAGCAAACATGACGAACCTATGGACTTCCATTCTGATGGTTTACAAGGTCCTCTTTCATCTTTCTTTTTTCTGCAATCAAATTCTTCAAATTGGATATGAAAATTCTTTCATGGTATTTGAGTATCTTTACACAACTTATCTTTACTGGGATCTGAGCAGGTATTGCTATTCGAGGCATGGAGGCATGGAAGAAATTGCAGACTGGAGCCACAGAGCTTATGCGGAAGTATGCTGTCCATACTTGTGGATATTGCCCAGAGGTCCAAGTGGGGCCTAAGGGTCACAAGGTAAGGAACTGCCAAGCTTATAAGCACCAGATGAGGGACGGCCAGCATGCATGGCAGCAGGCAACTGTCAATGACTTGGTTCCTCCAGTGTATGTGTGGCATGTTCGAGATCAGCAGAGTGGTGAACCACTAGTAAACAATTTGAAGAGGTACTATGGCATGCTGCCTGCAGTGTTGGAACTGTTTGCACAAGCTGGAGCACATGTCAGTGATGATTATGCTGGTTTGATGAGGGAAGATGTCACAGTGCCTGAATTAGATGAAGAGAAGTGGGTGATCTGAAGCATGAGTGGAATCTAGGTAAGCTCTGGGATATTGAAGCTTTATCATGGATAGGGATTTTGGATTTACTTCTTGAAGGTGCATGCTTTCTCAGCTTAAGCTTGCAGTTCCAAGTATGGCTCAGAAAGATGGTAGATGCATCTACTACTGTTCCACAATAGATCTTTTCGATAGGGGTTTTGGATTTACTTCTTGGAGGGCATGCTTTGTCAGATTAAATTGGCAATTCTGAAGCATAACCCGTAACTGCTTATGATCTCAGATTATTGTTGCGATGGCAACTGTGTCTAAATGAAGGAAACTTGAAGCCTTGACAACCAGTATGTTTACTGTAAGTATGTAAACCTTTGCAACCAAAATACAGCAGATTTATCCACAAAAGCAAAGTACACAAAGCTCTAAGTTCTTTGATTGTCTAAATATTAGACAAGAAACCAGTATGGCGGACGCAAATCCTAACCCAATAGCAAGGTCAAACCACTTGTCAACAGTGATCCAGTGATACTACTCCGTTGAATCGAATAGGTGGATCATCATAACCAGAACATTTCACCGCAAGAGGACCACCTAAAGAAAGTCCAGGATTGCCAACAAAAGCAGATGCCTCAAAAGTTGCCAAATAACCCAGAAGAATATTCTACCTGATAAATTAATTGTATGACAAGTATTCCAAAAATGACATCGGGAACATGCTTGGAGGAGTTGGACCTGAAAGATTATTGCTTGAGATATCAAAGGATGCCAATTGATGCAAGTTTGAAATATTCTGAGGAATTTCTCCACTAACTTTGAATCTTTGACAAGTTCCAAACCACCAACCCTACCAATTTTGTTGGAAGTTCTCCAGACAGATATAGTTTCTTGTCAAAGATTCAAGAAGGAAAGAGCCCTGTTGTAAGTTAAAGACAATCCTTTTGCATTCACAACTACATTCTCTTCATAATAGAGACCCTGGAAAAACCCATAAGATACATCACGATACATTGAGTCATGGCTATGCGTTTATCCAAGCTGGTGGGAATCCTTCCACTCAACTTATTCTCTGCTAGGTCCAGGACTTGCAAAGAATTCAGATTCACTAGTGAAGAAGGAATTTCTCCTGAAAATGAATTTGACCTAAAGCTAAGAATTTTAAGAAGCAGAAAATCATCTTCAATCCATTTTGGAAGTTTACCAGTAAATCTATTGTAGCCAAGGACTAGAGATTCTAAATTTGACAAGTCTTTCGAGGACAGTGGAATTTTTCTAAAATTTTGATAGGAAGCAAGGAGTTTCTGGAAATCGGAATGAACATTAGAATTATTAGGGTTCTTGTCAGGATGTAATAACAATGCCATCTTCTTAAAAGCTTTGGAGATATCTTCTTCTGTGAGGTTAGGGCCTTCAATTCATACTAAGCCTAACACTCTGTAATGATCCACTAAAGCAGGCATACGACTATAATAGCAATCGACCGGATCAAGAAAATAAAAAAACACAAGTGTGTGAAGATGACAGGAGCAATTCTGAAAAACAAAGAAAAAAAAAAAAAGCTTTTGAAGATAGATAGGTAGATAAGATATTAGTTACGTGAAATGAAGAATAAGGTTTGAAGAAGATGGGAGATATCTAAGCAGTGGAAAACAAGAAAAAGTTTCAAGATCAAGGAAAGAAAAGAGTTTTGGATTCGGAAAAGGGTTTTGTTAGGGGAAGAGACTAATTAATTAACAGGGTTTTATGGTCTAAGATAAGGTAGCGTTAAAGGTAAACAGAACTTGATTACCAAGTCATGTATAATAAGGTAGCGTTAAGTTTACGAACTTGATTCTCAGGCAAACGCATTAAGCAAATATTTGACAAGGGAAATTCCAAAAATTTAGTCTAGATGTTAAATTGACAAGTGAAATTCACAACAAAACTAATCTCAGGTTTTCCAGTCTCTTTCCAGAAACCATTTAGCAGTATCAGCCTCAATTGGGGAGTTGTTTTTAATCTTTCTAACGAATTATTGTCACTGGGAAGTCCCTGTATGTATTGGACATTCAGGACAATAATTTGATAGGTGAAATTCCTTTGTCCAGTTTGAAAACTATAGACGTAAGAATTACAAAAAGTTGACAGGAATCATTCCACCTCCGCTTGGAGAAGTTCTTTCACATCTCATGATTAGCCTTGTGTCATATTCTTTTTTGTAGAGCTTCCTTCAGCACTTTCAAACGTACAAGTTCCTTTGCAAGTTCTCGACCTCTTTGAAAACGAATTGAATGGAAGAATTCCTTTTAACTATAGTTAAACAGCAGCATGCAAACCATTTTTTTGTGCTAAACTATTATCACATTCGTCGGTTCACATGCAGTGTTTCAAGAAAACATAATTCTGATCAAGGACTGATTTATGGAAATGATGGCTTGTGATATGTGTATATATCTACTCTCAGATTAAAACAAAGCTAGTAGTAGTTACTTCATGTTTGAAATTAAATTGCAACTTCCGACTATGGAGGAACCTTTGCCATGCCAAATTCCAAAAAGCTTTTGAGAAATGTTATGAAAAGATGAGGCAGAGCAATGAAAGGTACTATAGCTCTAGCTAACTTGGATATAACTTTATAACATGAACATACAACACAGAATCCAAGAAAAAGATCAATTTATGTTTAACAATGGCTCAGACTTATATACGTAGCTGTTCAGTTTCTTGCCCACAGTGACCTGTGAACAAGTTCGTCTACAAAACCAAAGTAGGCATCACTCCAAGATTTCTTGATTGCTAATATAAACATAGGAACAAGAATACCAGCTGCAAATCCAAGCCCAACGCTCAAGTAAAACCACTCATCAATGAACCCATCCTTGTCATCATCTGAACTAGTGCCTCCTTGATCTAAATCATCATCTTGGCATTTGAGTTGTAATGGAGCTCCACAAAGACTTGGATTTCCAATAAAAGAGGAAGCTGCAAAAGTTGTCATTTGGCCTGTATAAGGAATCATGCCTGAGAAGTTATTTCTCGACAGATTCAAGGCAGACAAAAATGATAATGAAGACATGCTAGAAGGAATTGCTCCTGATAGCCTATTGCTTGAAAGATCAAGCGATAACAATTGCCGCATATTCGAAACGCTTTCAGGAATCTGACCGACAATTTGATTATGTGACAAGTTCAAAGCTACTAAACCGATCAGTTTTGTTATTTCAACAGGAAACTCTCCTTGTAAGTTATTGCTTGAAAGGTCTATGCTAGTAACCAAGGATAGAATTCTGCTGTATTTTTGAGGTCCGCCTTTTATATTCACCACCAAGCTCTCTTGATAGTATAGGCCTCTATACTTCCCATAGATTAGATATTGGTTTATGTATTGCTCATGAGACATGGCTTTAAAATCTCCAAATGTGACTGGAATTCTGCCGGTCAAATTGTTTAGTGCGAGGTCAAGGACTTGCAATGAGATTATATTTGACAGAGTGGAGGGAATTTCACCAGAAATTGCATTTGACCTTAAGCTGAGAATTCTGAGCTTCGAAAATCCACCTCCACTTCCAATCCATCGTGGGATGTCACCTGATAGTGCATTGTTTGCAAGATCCAAGGTTTCCAAGTTTGAGATTTTGTGAAAGGACGGTGGAATGTTTTCTATAAGCTTATTGTTGCTCAGGTGAAGTGACTGAAGCTGATTCAACTGGCCTAATGATGCTGGGATTGTCCCTGACAGATTGTTGAAGCTAAGGTCTAGAACTTTCAAGAAAGAACAATTCCCTATGCTATCAGGAATGCTTCCAAGTAAGTTATTGTTTGAGAGATCAATAACTTGAAGAAGCAGCATATCCCCTATTGTGGCTGGGATATTTCCTGCCAATTGATTACCTGAAAGAGATAGAAAGATCAAGTTTGGCATTGATTCACTCAGGTTTTCATGAATGAGACCTGAAAACTGATTGTTCGAGAGGTCTAGCAATTCAATTTCCACAGTAGGAAGCGGAATAGGTCCTTCCAAGAGGTTGGAGCTGAAATCAACATCTGCATCTGGAGCTACATTTAGTGGATTTTGGAGTTGGCCCTGTAACTGATTAAATGAAACATTTAACAACGATAGGTCGGAAGCAATTTCCCAAAACCACTTCGGTATAGTATCAGAGATGGTAGCATTTGAGATATCTAGAAATCTTAGTTTCTTTTGAGTTCTGAGCCAAGCTGGAAAAGGAGGACCCAAATGGCATGAACCTATATCAACATTTTGAGCCTGAAATGGAGGTATCCAGTTGGGAGTGACATTGAAAATGAATGAATTGGAAGCCAACACCAAGAATCTCAGTTTACTCAGCCTTGAGAAATGCGTTTCATAAATATATCCTCTCAGGTGATTAAGAGAAACATCCAAGGTAGATAATTCAGAAAGCTGTCCGAAACTACCAGGTACAGTCCCATTAAGTTGATTCCTTGCAAGTTCCATACTTGTTAACTTCTGTAAGTTGCCTAAAGAAGCAGGAATTGGACCTTGGAACAAGTTACTGCCTAAAGATAGTTCTAGAAGATTTTCAAGCTGACCCAACCAGTCTGGAAGATTTCCTGTTAAACGGTTGCTGGTCAGTTTCAAGTACAACAAATTAGGCAGGGGACTGTTTGATGGACAATTTGCACCATCAAGAACCTTTGGCAAACTTCCTGTCAAGTTATTGCCAGAGAGATCAAATCTTTGTAGATTGCAGAGTTTAGCAATGGAAGCAGGAATCCCACCCTCAACACTATTGACAAATAAATCAAAGATGGTAAGGGACGAAATGTTTCCTACTGAAGCAGGGAGTTTGCCATGCAATCTATTCAAAGCAAAATCAAGAACCTCTATTTTTTTCCAACCTCCTCCGAACAACTGAGGACAACTAGCAGAAAGATTATTGTTCATAGCAAGACTTAAAAACTGTAGATTTGGAAGCTGACTAAGACCAAGTGGTATCCTACCATACAAACCGCCATTACTTAGATCAACATAGGCTAGGCTGCTAACATTTACTAACCAACCAGGAAACATCGACTTAAAGTTGTTGAAACTAAGGTCTAGAACAGCAAGTGAAGTAAAATTGACAGGGCTAAGAGATGAAATTGAACCAGATAGGTAACAGTTTGAAAGCTGCAAGTTAGTCAAATGAGGAAGCATGTTCAATACCTCAATCCAGGTGGAACCTGCCATGGAAAGGTCAACGCCGCTCATAGCAAGATATCTAATTGAAACTAGATCACTAACCCAATCAAAACTATTGACAGAAAGACCTGAAAATTGAGAAGAAACATCAAGAATCTGCAAACTAGAGAGGTTTCCTAAAGCTGGAGGAATTACACCACTGAACCCAGCTTTGGATAGATTCAGATATTGCAAACTCTGTAAAGACCCTAAGAATTCAGGAATAGGGACTTGATCAAATGTGTTCAGACTCAAGTCTAAGTATTGTAAAGACTTGAGTTTTAGCAGTGACTGTCTAAGCTCCCCACTTAAAGAATATACGGAACTTACTAGATATGGGTTGTGCAGATCAATGGAATTAACAGCTCCAGTTCTATTGTTGCAGCTGATTCCCTGCCACTGACAACAGTTGCTTCCTTTCCATGATGAAAGCCGGTTACCAGAATCTTTAAGCCCATTTTTGAAGTCATTAAGAGCTTCAAGATCAGATTGTGAACAGCTCCTGTTATGTTCATCTCCATTACAACCAAAATCTCTAGTAAGCATACAAAGAATTGCAGGAACCAAAACAAGAAGTGAAACTCTTCCCATTATTAATTATTTCAAACCTTAACTATGGATTGATGTAAATGAAGTCTTACTTTCTTGATTATCAAGAATTTTATGATAGTCAAAGCTTGAATTCCACTCATCAGGGAAGATAAGACAGCAAATAATAAAATAAAACTATGCAGAAAGTCAAAGAGGTGAACATATTTTAGTATGCTGATAAGGATAGGCAAGTAAAAAAATATAAAGATACAGAAGTTGAAAATCTAAAGACCATTTGTCATTTTTCTTTTCTTTTACATGATTGGAAGGGACTCAAACTCGGGAACTTGCTCAAGTTGAGATATGCACCTACCACCAAGACAAGTCTGTGGGTGCTCCATTTGTCATTTTTCAGATATGAAGAAACATGTCCAGCATGTACCTGTCGTTTTGGATTATGGAAAAAAAAAATGTTATCACATGATACAGATCTAGGTTGGAAAGTCAAGTAATCTCTTCAAGAATGTTAAGAAAAGAAAAATGACAAATGGATTTGATCTTTAAATTTGAAATCTACTTCAAATCTTTGATTTCCGTATTTTTCTTCATATATTTCCAACATCTTTGGAGTTTGGACTGAGAAAAACAGAAAAAAAAAAAGAAAAAAAAGGCAAAGGGAAAAGAAAATCCATAATACACTCTGTTAACTGCCTGAAATTGCATTTAGAATCAATTTTTTTTTATTTAGCCAATTTATATATAAAGAAAGTATAAAGAAGTCAAAAATAAAATTGTATATGACTAATTATTAGTTATTATCTTATGGAAACTCTTGTGTGTTGATCAAATCAACAAACAATGACATTTCACCTAAGAATACTATTGTCATTTTTTGACTCATGTCAACCTGATCAAATCATATTTTATCTTCCTCATGTCATACCTCCATTCTGAGAAATTCAGTTTGAACTTGCTTTGTGAAGTTGGTGATTGATTTCACTGTCAGGAAAATATTTTCTCATGTTTCCTTCTGATAAGTAATTTTGGTACCAAGTTGAAAAATATGTCATCATGCATGCAAATGACCTTGTCTTGTCCTGTGACTCAAGGTTTTGTATGTCTTCTTATGGAATTAAATAATTCTGGAAGTCAAATGAAGTTGGTATCTGCAAAGTATATTATAATTTTATGTAGTTTTCAATCTATCAATCTTTCTAACCTTTTTATTTTGGTCATATCATTGAAATTGAGAAGTTTCATTTTAACTTCTCTGCAGAAAATGCTACCTTCTAGCTATATAAGAAACTGATTAAAGTAGGAGAGTCAAGTCTCAGCTTTTATGGAATAAGATATAAGAAGAAGAATATGAAATTAGGTACAAATTCAAACAATTTGACATATTATAATGTTCTTTCTTTTATTAAAAAATGGTGGAAAAGTATGTTCTGCCCTTAGCTGTCATCAAAGAATATTTATATATAATAAAGAAAAAAAGAACAGCTGTTTATTTTCACATGATACCAACATATGTGGACTTAATTTTAGCTTTTCTTGATATAAAAGATCAGTTGGAATAATAATTAAATAATTCTACAAGACTGGACATAATTATCTTAACATTAATATATCTCAGATCAATTGATGCCCAGTTGCTTGAGATAGTAGCCACCCCCTGGTTAACCCTCATGCTAAAATCTGGTGTTAGTTTTTTATAGGAGGATCCAAATCCTGAGGATAATATATGATATCAGACGTTCACAGGTCAGGATTTATGCAGACAGTTATAGTGTATCATATTTGTTTGATGAGATTAATGACAAATGAAGTCTCACTTAACAACAATATATATAGCAGTACCTGTAGTATTGACTCAAGCTACACCTTGATTTTGATTTCTCTCATGTCATGCATGCATATTTCCATTTCCAAGAAACCAGAAAGAAACTTGCTACAAAAATTTAGTGATATAATAGTTTTTGCAGGAATTGTAATGGAGCTGTAACTCAGATCCATCACATCAGGTATTGCATTTATATGAGACTAAACTATATTTCTCTTTCAAGAAGACAACCATCATTATCAAGTTAAACTCACTCACATGCCATATAGATGTATTTCTTGGCATAAAAATTTGAAACTTTTTTTTTTAACTCTCAATAAGGGTTCTTGTTTCCATTATTTTTGCTTGACAAATATTCTCATTGTTCTGAGTTTCTTCCCAGATACTACTTATTAAAACTCTTATCAAATCTTGATCCTGAATCTATTTTCTTCTTTAAGTTCAGTGAAGAAATAAACAATATTTTTCTCCTACTTGTTTGTATTTTAATACACTTAATAATGACATTATAAGAAAGACTTTCACCTCTTGCATTTTTCAGAATTTACAACAAATTATCTCTTCATTAGCAGGATAAAACTTAAATCCAGATATTGATTTTCAATGAAAAAGAAACATAAAAATTAATGATATAAAACTAGGGAAATATTTTTTGTTAAAGGGTAGCTTGTAAATATGCTGTTGGTCATTCTATAGCTAACAGGTTTTACTTTTGATGAGGGATATCTCTGGGGATCATGCTGTAGTTTTCATCGTTCCATAAATTATAGAATTTGTAAACTGATATTAGCTGTTTTCCCTTTAGCTAGGGAAATTCTATTTCCTCTTTGGTAAAGGGAAAATCCTATAGGCTAATTCATATTTAGGTGAATATGAAGGAGTTGTAAATGGAAAAATCCTCAAAATGAGTATAATTGCAAAAATTTGAACCCATAATCTTTTATTTTATTTTTTATTTAAACTGAAAATTTACAAAAGCTTGCAAGGTTAATAACAATTTATATTTATATATATTTGTAATTATCTTTTTCTCTCTTATAACTCAATGCTACAAAGAAGGTAACTATATATTTATACATGAAATTTGCACATTACTTTTTTATATAATATAAATTTTGTAATATGTATATTTATTTTTAACACATAAAATTTAAATTGATATATAATTTTATAATTTTTATACTAATTTATTAATATATTAAGTTTTAATTAAATAATAATTTTAATTCTAGAAATAATATTTTATTTATACTTTATTTATTTTATTAATTAATAAATTATTTTAATTTTTTTAGAAAAGGAACATGTCAGTTATATACATAATTAAAAAATTAAAACATAAAGTTTTGTCAATGTTAATGTGTATTTAGTTTTGATATATAAATTTTATTTTGACCATAGTTTATTAAGAATTTTACCGAAATATGAATTGAAATTAATAAAATTTCTAATTGAAGTTAACTCATATAAATCATGTTTCATCATGAAATATAAATTCTGATAAAGAATCCTACAATTACAGAGACATCAATTCCCATTTATATAGGAAACAAAGAAAGAAAGAAGACAATAAAGACAAAGGAAATTACTTGCCTCAAAATTACAAGATACCAAAAAAAATGACTATTTTTATTTGCACCTTTATCAGCCCAATCAATCATCACACCATTTCTCTAACACACCATCATCACTCCATTTCTTCTTCTTCTTCTTCTTCTTCTACAGCTCTCTTCCCTCTTGTCTGCTCCTCCTCCTCTTCTTTTCCAGGTAACTTTATGACCAATTTCCTTAAAACCCATATCAGGTTACCTATTATAGTTTTGGATATGTATGCAAGATTTTCTTTACTCATGAATGATTGTGTCTTTTGTTTAATCTGTTGTCTGGGTTTTCCTTAATTTCCTTGTTTGGTATCTGGGTTTGTTTGTTTTGTTGTTTTTTTCTTTTCCCTTTTTACTTCTTGGTGTCTGATCCTGTCTGCTTTTGTCTTTAATTTTACTGGGAAATGTGTGGACTTTGATTTGTTAGTTCTGTTTTAGAATGTTTTATTAGTTTTGATGCTGTTTGATTTGTCTCATGATAGACAAAATGAAAGATCTATGATTATAATGAGTGTCATCAGGCCGCTGGAAATTGATTCAAGTGGAAATTTGAACTGCTGTTTGAGACATGAATTCAGAGGAGCTTATATCATTTAATTTCCTCTCTTTGTTACAAAAGGCTGTGGTGTATGGCCTTTCTTTTATAATTTTCCTTGTACAAACTAGCAATTTCTGAACTTTCTTGTATTTTTCCTTTTCTTTTTTCTTTTTGAAGCTGATTCCTTTAATGATATTGCATCCCTTGGCTCTATGTGAAAGCTAGTTTTTGTTATATCCAGTTGCAGATATGGATGGTGCTCCAGGTCCAAGTCTGTTTCCGTTGCACCGGTGCAAAACTATTCACCTGGTTGGTATTGAGTTTGTTTTTCAAATTATATCCTTTTTCCATTGTGGATATGAAGCTGCTACATATTTGGTCTGAAGGATGTTCAAGATTGCCTTCTTTCTTGGCTTTTGCTCGCAAATCAAGGTTTTCTGGTCTTATGAAACCATGCATCCAGGTGAGGCATGCACAAGGGATGCACAATGTAGAGGGAGATAAGAACTACAAAGCTTACTTGTCTCCCAAATATTATGATGCACAACTTACTCAACTGGGCTGGCAGCAGGTAAGACAAAATTCCATTACTATTTCAATCATTTAAGAACAAAAAGCTCATTCAAGTCATCTTTTTTATCCATGTTTGTTGGAGGAAATCTGACAAAGATCCTTTTTTGCTTTTTGGTAGGTTGATAATTTGCGAAAGCATGTCCAAACGTGTGGACTGTCTAAGAGGATTGACTTGGTTGTTACGTCTCCTTTGCTGAGGTATTGAAGCTGAAACCCAATATTCCTATGCTCCTAGTGATAGCAATCCTTTATATATTTTCACTTGGCAATTGTTTAACAATATAATAATTCATATTTCTTACTGCTGCAGTTAATATGTTTTATAATCGACATTAGTTCAACAATTTAATCAGTTCAAGTCTATAAATTTTCTTACAAGATATGGAAAAAAGGAAATGGAACATTTTTGTTTCTGTTGAAGGCTTATGTAGATGGCGAGGATATTTAATTACTACATTAAATAGATGGAACTTTTGTCAATGAGATATGACATTCATTTTGTGAACTTGCTCTCAAGTTCATGTTTGTAACATTGTTGAACTCCTAATGCTTATTGAGAGTCATGGACTTCTTATTTTAGCTTATGAGAAGCCCTTATAAGCAAGTTTTACAGCCAATTTCTTGTCTTTGCTTATTATGCTTCCGATTGTCGTCTCAATTTCATTAGAAATCTAGATCTGTGCATATCAAATGTAGCTCCTTGTTTTACATATTATATTGGTTTGAATTTTGAGTTATTTTGACAACTTTTTCAAGAAAAATTTCAAGTTTACATTTTAAGTTCATCTTTTGGTGGAGGTAATATTGGTGGAACTGATTTTGAAGAGAAAAGAATTATTATCAAAATAGGCTATTAACAACTTTTGATATTACTTTTAATAAAAAGGTCTTATATTGGATTTAAATCATTAAATTGTTTCTTTCATGTTTGTGACACTTAGGACATTGCAAACAGCTGTTGGAGTGTTTGGTGGTGAGGGCTACACGAACAAGGTGGATACATTGCCACTAATGGTGGCAAATGCTGGAGACAGTGCTCGAGCAGCTATCTCAAGTTTCAATTCGCCACCTTTCATTGCTGTGGAACTTTGTCGAGAACATTTTGTATACTTCTATAATTTTTGCTCTTTTTGATGCAATAGAGTCTTCTAATCAAAGGGTTTTAGCAAACTGTTAATTACTTCATTATCAAGTTCTGGTCTGGGATAAATCTTTGGATTATGCCTAGAAAATTAGGAGTTTACCTCTGCATAGAAGAAATAATATCTCTCATGTAAAATATAGAATAATGCCCCTAACTCCTTTTATACTTGTATTTATTATATAAGGAAAACTCGAAATGCTGTAAAACTTTGTTCATGATGGTTTTCTCTCTCAAGTCTCACCTATTATGAGAGGAAAATGGAATAATATGTTGGTAACAATATTTTCTTGCCTTTGAAGTTCAAAACATGTAGCTTTACACATTGTTCTCATATATTATATTTTGGTCTGCAGGGTGTGCATCCTTGTGACAAGAGGCGAAACATCAGCGAATATCAATTTCTTTTCCCTGCAATTGATTTTTCGTTGGTAAGGACTTGGATACTTGGAACAAGTAACAATTACAAACTCCTATAATGCGCCTGTGATCTTTTGGTAGCTGTTCTATATCAGGAAACATTTTAGTCATTGTCTCATTATCCTACTCAGTAACCTTCCGAGATTCTTTTCAGATAGAAACTGATGAGGACGTATTGTGGAAAGCTGATGTGAGGGAGACCACCAAAGAACTTACTGACCGGGGATTGAAGTTCATGAACTGGTAAATGCTTCTCAGTCTTGGAAGAGCTCTAAATTTGTACTCTTTTTTTTTTCTCTTTTTTCAGCGTCTCACATATCTAAAAACAGTGTCTTCTTCAGAATCAACTGTAGAAACACTGAATTCTATCAATTTTCTGCTCTACCAAACTCATGGCTGAGTTTACATGTTTAACTTGATGTGAATGTACAATGCATGTTACACCTCAGACCTTAACATTTTTATTTGCAGGTTGTGGACAAGAAAAGAGAAAGAGATAGCAATAGTTACCCATAGCGGATTCTTGTTTCACACTTTAAGTGCATTTGGTAATGACTGTCACCCATTGGTGAAGAAAGAGATATGCAATCGGTAAGTATCCATAAGCCTGTTACTTCAGTTTAAGGTCAACTGGCATTCATTAAGCATCAACTGTTAGCTTAATAGATATGCATGCCTCTAAATTTCTGTAATAATCTGCCATAATTTTCTCAGGATATATTGACTGATATATTTTCTTCTTTTCAATCTTTTTCAACAAAAGTTGTTGGTAATTCTCCTTTTAAAATTTGAGCTGGAAAGGGATGCTTGAACTCTTTTTGTTCTTTTGGCCTTAAAAAATCAAAGCTGAAAACCTTACTTGCCCTATTGGTCTGTACCACTTATATCAGCAATACCTGTGGGCTTTGAGCTCTTATTCTTATTCTTTATGCATGTGTACCATGGCTTACTAAGGTGAATTGCTCGTATTGTGGCTAGATTCGTAATTCCGTCCTTTTATGTTTTCTCAATTCTTCCTTCTGTTCTATTGTAATATCCATTGCATTAGGGTAGACTCTGTCATGTATTTGCAGATTTTACTGCACTCAATGTGAAATTCAATTATGTTTTTATTGTATCCATTTTAAAGCGAAACAATAACTTATTACATGGACTTGCAGCTTTACGAATTGTGAACTTAGATCCATGGTCATTGTTGACAGAAGGTGAGTTTGTAATCCTTCATAAAATAGAGAAATAAACATGTTCTCTTGCTTAGGAATTAGGATTTTCACAAACTTGCATTCTTCCTCCAGTATGATCGGGACAGATCCCTCAACAACTAACTATCCTGGAAAGATTCCCCGTGGCCTGGATCTCCCAAGCGATGCTCTGGAGGAGGATGGACCGACAACAAACTCAGTTGTCTAAGCAGCAAAACAGATTGAAGTTCAGCATTCATAATTCAATATTAGCATTCTTAAAAAATTATGGTTTTTGTTCTCTGCAATATCTGTTGTTGCCGAAGTACTTGGAAGCACCCCCAGACAGGGTTTGTGCTAATTATTATAGAAATAGACAACAAACCGAGACGATTCCTGCTTGACCTGGTACCTTGAAATTTAAACTTTTTAAAGGTTTACTGATTTTATTTTATTTTTTTTATTTTTTTATTTTTTTGCTTTGCTTTTTCTATTTTTGTTTCTTTATATAGTTGAAATGGCCGCACAACAGGATAGCTGCATTTAGTGTCATACCATCATATCACATCCTATTCCATTACCATTTGAAACTGAAACCTCTTGATGGAAAAGTCCAAATTTTTACTGCTGGAATTTGCCGGCAAATGAACATTTCATTTTGAGAAGCAGTAAGGTGTTAAACATACAAACAGCATTTTCTTAAAAACTTATCATGAATGTTCTGGCATGATGCCTCATGTAACTTCAATCAATCTATGATTTCATTGTTGCCTAGAATTCCAAGCAGTAAAGGGTAATGTTTTTCAAGTTATTGACCATACGAGCAGAAAGTAATGAACGTCACTTAATAAAGCATTGATATCAGTCTTTCAAGCAATGTGCTATGCCAGATTCCCCTGTGGGAATTCAGATGAAGCGGATGTGTCGCTTCATTTTGACTGCAGAACATCATAAAATGACTCGGGCTGCTTCTTAGGCTCTGCTTGTTCCTGAAAACACAAAGATCATTGTATACAGATGACACAACCAGTAGCATGTAAAATGGCAAGTTTCTTCCAGGTGACAGCAAATCGTACCTCTATTGCAGAAGCTAAACGCAATATTGTAGCTTCTGCCCATGGACGACCAATTATCTGCAAACCTATTGGAAGGCCTTGTTTATCGTACCCAACCTGAATATCCAAAATTTAACCATGATTAAACTACACCTTCTCGACAAGATTACTGAATACCTAATGGTCATAATACATGGGGAAATTTTCTCTTATTTTTCCTAAAATGATGGAGTTTGAAACTTAACGCCCAAAGATAGGAGGAAGAAGGGAGTCTGAATACAAAGAGAATCGTATTCTCAATTCATCTTTGATGTATGACTCTGAAATAATAGAAAGAAAATTCCGCCAAACAAGGAAAATACAGTTGAAGTTTCTTCTACAGCTTATTTTCCAAGTTAACAAATAGAGGTTAAGTGGAGCAGTTCATGCTATAAGATAGGTAAATGTGACTCACAGGGACAGTAATGGCAGGAAAACCAAGAAGATTTGCTGCAATGACAAACCGCATAAGATAACCTGAAACCAAGAAAGACATGCATCAATGCCAATTAGAAATGCAAGAAAAAATGCTATACTGCAATACCAGAAATAAGCAACAATGTTTTTAATAATGACATGTACTTCGAGTGTAAATTACACCATTCTTTCATTTTCTACTTTGAGGTAATAGGATCATGTGTTTCTGAAAACTGAAAAAGAACTCCCAGAGAAAACCATGTCAAGTGGAGCTTGAAACCAACATCATTTACCCAGAATCTATTCCACAGAATGGTTTTCATAATTGAGGCTTCAAAGGAACCAAGCCTCAAATATGTTAATCCTAGCATGAAAAGTATCTGCATTTTAAAGAATGATGACTAAGGGCTACCATTAAAGCTAACATCATGTACTATGGTAACATTAGGCAATGCAAGTCTATTCAAGTTCAAATCTATCTGCCTGGAGCATCATATCCAGGCAAGTTTGTCATGATACTACAAATACCTGGATAGCAACATTTAAATGGGACTCCAAATTATTAATCGGATTTCTCTGACAGAAGATTATTTATCATGAATTACTCCATTACTTAATTCCATTATATGACATCAAAATTAATGGCATAAAAGTCGCATATGGTTCATGTAAATTCCAACTGTATCTGCTACAAATATTTGCAACGATCTAAACTGAAATCTGAAACTTTTTATGAGATACATGCTTTTTATTTTTTTCCAGCTGATTACAACATAGTCTAGCATACTATCTTATGAAAGATGAGCACAAACCTGTAACCTGCATATCAGTCTCACCATACTTGAGAGCACTAGGAGGTATTTTGGGTGCTGTCATGCTGTCATTCATGCAACGAAGGAGAAAGAGTGAAGTATGCTATTAGTTCAAATTTCTAGGAGAAGTACCCATATATAAGCAATAGCAAAAATCATCAATGAGGGAGGAGTATCTTCCAGTAACACTGAATTTTATATGATAACTTTCCAAACCAAAATGGCATTTGATAAAGCATTTAAATCTATAAGCAGGTTCCTTCTTATGGCTGAAGCAATAAATCAGCCATGGCCACTAGATTTCATTGCTGATGTCAATAAAGCAGAACCTATATTTTTAAAGATATGCTTAAACTCTTAATAACCAGGAGAACCTCAATCCAGTTCAATTACATCAATGTTATATCTAATTATTAAATGGACAGGACCAGAATTGATGCAAAAACAGTAAACATTACTTACCCAGTCGTAGGGGTGACTATGACATCAACCTTTTTAAAAATCTCCATGTGATGGTACATTAATCTTCTCCTGAAACAAAATGAATCAAATTGAAAGAAAGAAATCAACTATAGGACTCCAAAAGTAGAACTCAGAATCTGTCATACAACCATAGATCTTGCAACACATGTGGATCCCTCATGTTAAAATACATTCCAATCCAGAAATGAAATTAGCAGAAAATATATAGACATACAATCTTGAATATTCTGCATCATAAAGATTGGAAGAGAGAAAACAAAGCATCTCTTCAACTAATCAAGTAAACAAGTGTAGTCCATGAACTAATCAGATTCCACTGGCTAGTTACATAATACTGCTGATAAATATAGTGCCTTCAGAAGCTTAAGCTATAAGCATGAAAACCTCAACCATATGAACCTCATTATATAACTTAACATTATTGTTATCTATTCTCACCTAAGACACTGTG
Source organism: Ricinus communis (assembly GCF_019578655.1). Classification (NCBI taxonomy): domain Eukaryota; kingdom Viridiplantae; phylum Streptophyta; class Magnoliopsida; order Malpighiales; family Euphorbiaceae; genus Ricinus; species Ricinus communis. Next base: position 18,567,521 of record NC_063261.1, on the reverse strand, counting down.
CAGCAACATAATCTGAAGCACTGAATGATTGAAATAGTGCAAGACTGGTACGGGTATCATATGTCAACCTCACACCTTTCCTACAAAAAGGACAAGAAAGAATATTCTATGTCATTAATTTCATCTAAAATCTGAGCAGTGATAACTATCAGCTTAAAAAGTCGGATGCAACAGACAATATTGTTGAACTATTGATATACTCTCTGAAAAGGCACAAAGCATACCCATCCTCGATATCAGGGCTTAATGAGGACTGCATTTCAGATCCAATGCAAACAAGATGAGCAGTGCGCATCTCTTCAAGTTCAGGTACAACAATCTCCACTATCTTGAACCACATCCAATGATAGTTCAGTCTCAGCAAAATGATTTAAATTGAATTTGGAATACTGAAGCACATTATGGTAATGAAGTACTTACTTCACACCCATGTGTTTTTGACAGAAGGTTAAGAGCATCCTCACACTTATCAGAGACATCAGTTGAGTGCACATCATTAAACCACTGCAAGGTATTTATCATTCAAGAAATATAATTCATTTGCTAAGTGAATTTGATCAAGATTCAGTAAAGAGAAAGTGTGATCACCTCTGTATACTTCCCAAGCCGCAATGATCCCAAACCACCCACACTTTCATATGATGACAAATTAGGCAAACAAGGAGGAGACTACCACAAAAAAAAAAAAAAAAATGAAAAATTCTGTAAGGATGTTAATATACCAAAAAAGAAAACAAAGCCAAACAAATGTTCACAACTTATAACTTAACCTCCTTGTATGTGTAGTAAGCCAATGCAGCAAACATGATAACCGTGACTGGAAAAATAAGGTTTGTTACCAGAAATTGCACATTTGTACTTCACTTTAACCGAAAAAAAAATTTTAAAAAAAAACTTAAGGCTAATTGATTATGGACAATTGACTAGAGATTTGGGAATATTACTAGGGAGAGATAAATCTTTTTGGAAAAAAATTGTGTTTGTTCTGTATAGCTGCCAAAGTTTATGAACTTACTGGTCTCAGGCAGATTTTATCTGCAGGAGATGAGCCCAAAATCACAGAATACCTGAAGAATCAACATAATGCAAAAGGTGACCAACATTTTCCATCAAGTAATTACTGAAGCTCAACTGTTCACTGTCATCTAGAAAACAAAAATGACTAATCACACCAAAATGCAACTGTCTCTTTTGGTTTTCCTCCTTTTCTTTCGCCAATAGAAGCACATAAAGTGACTTGCAAGTGATGCCTGTTTGAAAGGCATGCAGGTGGTTCTAATATAACGCAAGCATATTGGGCTGACTTCTTATAGAGATTTCTTAGCTGCAATCACAATATTGAGATACTTACACTAACATGGCATCCTCCACTGAAGATGCAATTGGTCCAATAATTTCCACAGTTCCATAATGGCATAATGAACTGTCACAATAATAACAAAAAAGACAACCAACATAAGAACGAAAACTATGACTTTACATATCTTGTCATACAAGATTGTTCCTTTTCTGCTTCACATATCTTAACATAATATATTTCAGCAGCAAAGGTAGAGATTAAAAATCTTACCCTTCCATATCTGTCCGTCCATACGTTGTTTTCAAGCCCACTACACCACAAAGGGAAGAAGGGATGCGGACAGAACCTGCCTTTTTCACCATTATGTTACACAAACAAATTAGTGTTTCATACACGCCAACTCTCAACCAGATCCAATGTAACACATACACGCACCTCCACCATCTGTTCCTAAGGCAGCAGAGCAGAGCCCAGAAGCTACAATAGCTGCTGGGCCTGAGGAAGATCCACCTGTGTACCTATCCGTTGCATGAGGGTTTCTTGTGGTTCTGCACTTCAATATAATTGTTAATTACTAAAGCTGAAAAGGAAATAAAATAAAATAAAAATGGCATTGCAGTGAAGGTCAAAAGGAAACAAATTTATAAACACAAATTGTTAAGTCCTGTTAACATTATCATTTATGTTTCAATAGTCAAAATTCCTAACATAATTGGTCTTTGTAATGAACTGACCCATAATTTGGATTATTTCCAGTTGTTCCCATGCCTAATTCATGCATATTTGCCTTCCCCACAAATATCACACCACAGCTACGCAATCTAGAAACAGAAACTGCATCCTTTTTGACAGAACGGACCTCATGCATCCATGTTGTAGCACCTGAAGTTAAAATATATAAGTTTTAAGCTGGTAGTTTTTTTCTGCTACTACTGTCTCTAAGGAAAGTTAAGAAGGCTGAAATTAAAATGAAGATTGTCCACCTTTAGATGGATGGGGATAGCAATCTATATCATCCTTGATTGCCATGAAAATGCCATCTAAAATGGACATTGGATTTCCTGCATAACCACAGTGTGCAAATCTCAGAATATGGTGATAATCGGCTGATTGCAGTTTAATCTTATAACAGACTAAACTTCATATAGACTCGAAAAGTTAAAGTCACTTTAGTTAGTTAAAAGACCTAAAAGAATACAATAAAAATGTGATTCAGTGGTACCTTCCTCAAACCTCCGTGTAGAAGCAGCAGCCTGCTTCCTAACTTCCTCCTCATCAAAAGAAATCAATAATGGTGTTGGAGGCTTCTTTCCTTTGAACTCCTCTAAAACTGAGATTATGTGCTCTGCAACCTACAGCATCAATGCTAAGATGCTGTAATTTATTAGAGATAAAGAAAAGAAAGAAAGAAACTAAGCCTCTAGATATCAATAGAGACTTACCGTAGATGGTGTCACAATCTTAGATCGATAAGCATGTGCATAATCACGTATCTTCCAGTACCTGAATGATGGAGCTGAGTCCCCATTCCAGAAGCTAGCAGGATCATAATGTGGTAGACACTTCAAGGCTACTTCAACCCTATCTTCTGGTTTTCCATCCTCATCCAAAACAACACCACCAGGCTCTGGTTCTGAACGTGCAATATACTCACTATGTCAGCTTCATGTCCAGAATCATGATTTAATAAAACACAAGTTTTGTTCAGCTGTCCAAATTTCACAGCACAACATCTAATTTTTCTAATCTGACTATCCAATTCTCTTGAGAAAGCAATTGTATTCATCCCCCAAGACTTAAAATGAACACTATCTTTGACCAAAATTGCAAAGCCAGGAACATATGCATTTGTGCACATAAAAGGGTGCATGTGAGTTGCAAGCAAGAAGACTATGCTTTCTACATAATTTCAACTAAAGCTGGGTTGAACATGGATCTTATGATGATTTCAAATTCATGAACTGACCCTTCTATTTAGTGCTTCCATACATACTTTAATGTTCCAAAACTAACATAGCATGCAACCATATAAACATGTGTTTGTCTGCGCTGTAATCTACAGGAAAAATCATGAGAGAAAAGCGTAAGAACAAACCTTGAGGAGGATATTCAGGTTTAAACATGGGTGCTTCTGGTATATCAGTGTTTCGCAGCATCTGATATTAACAATTAATTGAAAGCCAGCTCAGTCAAAATCATATTTGTCATAACAAACAAACAGTGAACCAAATAAACAATAACAGGCAAGAATTCAAATTTCTTAAAAGGAAAAAAGAAATTCTAAATCACATCCGACCTCATTCATCTTGTTCTCCTTCTTTAAATGAGATATGATGAGAGAACCAATCACTGGAGCCTCAAGTAGTTTTACAAACAACTTAAATCCCAATCCAGTCAGATGCGGAGCTATAAATTCAAACAAAATAAACATCAACTCAATCTCTTCTCTTCTCTCCGCATACAAATATGCATATAACCCAATTCATCACAATATCATATACACATAAATACAAATTTAAATGCATGTATAGATAAAAGGAGATGTGGGTATAATTAAAACCAACCAAACCTTCAATAACTTCAGGCTTATACTGGACAGTAGACAAGTCCACATCCTCAGCTGGAACCATTATACGTTTCTTTCCCATCCTTCCAACGACAAAAACACAAACCCACAAAAAGATAAGTCATAATTAAGACATAAAGCAAACACAAGAAACAAGCAAGCATAGCAAGCAAAAATCATCAAACACCTTCACTTGTGTGTTATGAGTAAAAGAACAAAAAAAAAAACAACGATTCAGTCTCTCCGCTAAACTGAGAGTAGTGAATAAGATCAAGTAACGATGAAAATGATAAAAAAGATAAATTTCAGATAAGTTTGGACAACATACCTGTTGGAAGAGAGAGACAGAGTATGCTTATGTGTCTCTTGGAAAATGAGAAAAAAAGATTGGATTTTTCTATTTTGTTGTTGTAAGAGAAAGAAGGCGTCAAAGTCTAAGAAAGAGAGAAAAGTAGAATATGGTAATGTAGTTAAGATATATTTGTTGGTTTTGACGACTGAGCAGCTCTTAAATTGCTACTGCCATTTGTAGTTGGCAGTTGGCAGCACCTTCCATTTCTGCGGCAGGTTGGTTTTGGCGTCAACTTCACCCTCTCTTCATTTTATTTCTTTCTAAATGGCGCACGCATATACTAGATAAATAAATTCTGTCGAAATCCTTGATAGAAATGGGTGAAATGCAATTGGTAGACTCAAAAACCTGTGCGGGCACTGGTTCAACAATGAATCGGTGGTTAATTCCTTCTGGGTGGGTTACACTGGTTCATTCGGATTAGATCCATCTATCTAAAGAAAAATTAAAAAAAATCAATCCGACCAGTTGAACCAGTAACTCAAATCTTTTCACTTGCTGGTTCCAGTTTCTGAAAATGCTAAGTGTACTCTAAAATTCGTTTAACCGTTACAAAAACAACTAGATTAGATAATTCAGTTTTTTTTAGTTAGTTGCAATTTCTTTATCATTTATAACCCATTAACATAAATTTACATGTTTATTATCAGCTTTACGCTTGCTCGCCTCAATATTTTAAGTCATTTTCACTTCTTCTTTTTCTCTATTTGCTTTTTTGCAACCCAAATTTAGAAAAAGAAGTTCTAAAAACAAAAATTGTAAAAATTAAAAATATGTTTCAAAAATAAACAATGTCAACATATTTCAGGGCTGTCAGTATTAATGTATTATTCTCAAGTGTTGTTTTTTAAAGGTTGGATATAGAAATCTGAGCTCTTAGTAAAAGAATTTATTACTTGCCATTTAGCTTAGATTTTATAATTCTATTTTTTAAATATTTTTAAATTATTAATATACTCTCCGATTTTCAAGAATATATAATTAATATAATTCAAGATTTAACTCACCAATAAGTTAATTGTTTGTGAAATTTCTCCTCTTATTATTTATATTTATCATAAATTTATAGTTTTATTGGTACACTATAGTTGCGCTAAAATAGAAAAATTTATTGCAGTTAAACTAAAACTGTATACGTACATAAATAGCATAAGAGTCTCTTTTAACTTAATTAAAACTTTAAGTTCTAATTTTAGATATACAGTTGCAATAAAACTCTTGAAATAGTATTTTGTTACTCGTATTTATCCAAGTCACGTTCCATATTAATTATAGATATATATATATATATATATATATATATATATATATATATATATATATATATATATTAGAAAAACTAAAATTGTATTAAAAAAATAAAATTATAAAATTATAAAGAATTAAAAATGAATTATCGAGTTAAGTTGGGAAATTGAAAGAGGTATCAATGATATAACATCATTTGTTTCAATTGCTTTCTTTGACTTTCAAGTGGCAAATAATAATTATACGACTCAAAATGCTTCAATTTCAACACCATATTAAATTTCGTTGAATAATTCTAAATTAATGCTTTATTATCTTCACAAGCAAAAGAAACATTGACTAGAAAAAGGAGTACTTTGAGTTTTCTTTCTTTTTTTTATTTAATTTTTGGGTTCATTCAATAGTTTTATTATATTATAAATATAGTTTTTAAAAAATAAATATAATTATATTAATTTATTATTTAGCTAAATATTTTGCGATTGCAATAAGTAAACTACTACGGCATATATTTTCTAATTTTAGTTACATTTAAAAAGACAATCTTTTCTAAAATAAAATTTTAATATCATCATAATGCATTATTAGATATTATATAATTTTTAGAGTTGTTATTTTATAATAGATCATGCACAATTATATAAAAATGAATTATATAAATTAATTTGACACAAAAATAATTAAATATAGACATACTTCCTTAATATAAAAATAGGTAAAATTTAAAAAGTTTATCCTATAAATTAGTGTTTTTTTCACTTAATGGATGGAGTTAAATAATTGCCACATATTTTATTTTTTTAGCAATTTTTTAGATATTTTTTTTATAATTTTGCATGTGCTTTTTATCTTGAACCATCATTAAATTATAATTTTATAAGCAATATATTATAGAATTAATAAATATATTAAAATTTTATTTTAAAAAAATTATTTCTTAAATTTAGTTAAAATTTAAAAAGTAGTATATTTTAGCAATTTGTTATAATCATAAAAAATATCTAATCAGATGCTACATTATTTAAAAATACTTATTTTATTAAAAATTTATATTTTTATTATTGTCAATCGGACACTCAACTTGTAAAATTCTTTGATCATTAAAATAAAAAAAGAGAAAAAAAATGATAAAAATGATATAGTTTCAAACAACTTGTGCTTTTGTATTTGCGGTATAAAGGCTTTTTTTTTTTTAATATATATCAAAGTAGTACTTTGAGTTCCCTTTTTCTATTTAATTTTTAAGACCATTCAATGGTTTTATTATATTATAAATATAGTTTTTCAAAAAATAAAGATCATTAAATTAATTTACTATCAACTAAATATTTTGTGATTACAATAAGTAAATTACTGCAGAATATATATGTTCTAATTTTAGTTAAATTTAAAATATAGTTACTTTAAAAATATATTTAATATGTATAAATTAAAATTAAAATTATTATACAAATAAAAATACGAGAGGCAGAAAAAAGATGCAGGGCTGCTTGGCTAGTTAGACACGGACTTATTATGTCATAATGGATTATATAAAATTATATAAAAGTAAACTATATAAATTGATTTAACACCAAAATAATAAAATACAAACATACTTTCTTAATATAAAAGATAAATTTATCTGTCATGCATAATATATTACCTAAGAAAATATTGCACTCTTATAAATAAATATAAAAATATATCGGGTTTTCTTTTTCAAAAATATTGTTCTTTATCTTTCATCATTTTCTTTATTGAGTTTTCGATCAAATGGTGACATCAAGTGTTATTATGGCTCACTCAAAAGTATTTAAAGTAGGAGAGTTTATTTCTAGCGTCGAATTTGACAAAGAAAGTTGGCAGGTGGCTGAACGAACGATAGCAACAAGAAATGAATAAGACTTGAAATCTTATATCATCGATTCGTCAAATCTAGGACGTTTTCCAGCGAATCAAAAGGTGGAAGGAAGTTGGCGATGGTGGAAAAACCTTATGGCCAGAGTTGGGAAACTAAGGTGGTTGGAGGAAGGAAAAAAAAAATGATGATAGAAAAGAAAAAGATCGGAAAGAAAGAAAGAGAATTTTATATAAAGATTAAAAGTAATTTTAGCTAAAGAGAAAATTATTTTTAGAAACGTTATAGATATTTAACATATATCATATCTTAGTAAACATATCTTTTGTTATTGAATATCTTCAAGTTGCATCCTATTTCATTTTAAAAAAATTTAGATACTTAGATTTTTTATTATTTTATAAACGTATATCTTTGGCTATTCAATATTTTTTGAGTTTGCATTATACTTCATTTGAAAAAGATTGAGATACCTAATTTATAATATATGTTATTTCTGATTAATATATACCTTATGTTGTCTTTTTATTATTATTTTTAAATTTTTAAAAATACTTATCAATACTGTAAATATTAATGAAAACTATTCATTTAAATTTTAATATTGAAAAAAATTAGTATTTCATATCCTTACTATTTAAATCTAAATATAATTAAAAATCAACATATATTTTATTTAATATATGTGAAAGGTATACGAGATATATTTCTTTTCTATTTCAATATATTGCCTAATATAATTTTTTTTTTCATCTTATAGCAATTTGTCTTATTTTTCAGATAATAATATTCTTAACACATTTCTAAATCCTTAAATCAGCAAAATAGCTTTTAGATTATTTATTTATTTATTCATCACTAATATCAAAAAATTAAATAAAATGTAATAATATTTTACAAAACTCAAGATGTTTCACATATATTATTTATTAAAAATATATTGAATATATATACTTTTTCTTCAAAGTAAACCCAACATATACTTTTTCCTTTGAAAAAAAAAATAAGTCTAGATATTTTATGTAAATTATTTTTTTAAGATATATTTGTAAATAATTTTTTATTTTTAGTTTTTTTTATTATCAGTAAACTTTACAAAAAAAATTTTAATTATTTTAGATTTTTATGACATTTATGAAAAATGCTATTTCTTTTATTCAGCTAAGGAAAAGATTATCCCAAAAGAATAGATGGATTTCTTAGTGGGTGAATTCTTTTAGGAATCGCACATAATTGATTATAATTGTAATTGATAATATAACCACAATCTTCCCTTCATGCAAACCATTTAAAAAGTGCTAAACAGGAAGTCACTGCTCACTTGTGAAAATTAGAAAAAGTTTAAGTTTAAATTTTTTTTATTTTTAATAAATATTATTTAGAGTTTACCATCTGTACGGTAAAAATAAATTAATGATTATTTCATATTATACATTATATAATTTATTAGATTTCCATATATAAAAATAAAATATTTTAAATTTTTAATATTGCCGATATTCTCACTCGTAAGAATTTAAAAAAAAAATCTAAATTTTTTCATCGGTTAAACCTTAAATGAAAAGAAAAAAGAGAAATAGAATTTCAGATTTGCAAAATGTTAAAGAAATGCATTGAATCCTTCAACAAATACATCCTTTATCATTCAAAAATTGGAAAATGGGAATGAAATTTTCATGTATTTAGTCCCTTAATAATGACATCATAATAACTAAATTTGATTATAAAAAATGTACATAAATCAACAAACTTGAAAAGGCAGCCAGTAATTAAAAATAGTTTAATTGAAAAGAGAGAGAGATTAATGAGGAAGTAATGATTGGAAAATTAAAAAGGGTAAAATCAAGAAGCATCTTCTAAGCATTGACTGAAGTAAGCATCTTTTCTTTCAGATATTAACGGCGAGAATAACATCAGGTGCATAACTAACTTAACCATGCCCAACTTGGCGGTTACAATAACTCCCAACTTCCAACAAAAAAAAAAAAATTGGACAAATTGGGTATCCTAATCTTTTCTTCCAATTCCTTTTACAATTATGCCTTCAAAACCCTAAAAATATGAGCAATTTTGAAGGGTAAAATTTATGAATAGATAGGGGCGCATGAGAAAGTTAAATTGTAGGATAATGAATTGATATATTTAAAGAGGGAAGTAATGAATTATGCAAGATGAGTCCAATACGGATTGATGTCAGGTAAGAAGTGACCCATACCATATAATTTTGGCATTTATGTCCACAGCTCCAAACCCACCAACTAAATCAAATTAATAATACCAATTTTGAATTTCAATGGGGAGTTGGACCCTAGTTCAAGATGAACGTTGGTGCCAAACTTAACACATGTAGGTCATACAAAAAAAAAAAATAGTGTTTTTAACAATAAACGAGTTAGTAATGTGTAAAAATTTATCGTAAAAAAACAATAGAATAAAAAAAATTCACTCGATAAAAGACTCGTACTAATTGATTTGATAATATAACTTATTAAAATGATGATCGGTAGATATGACTATCTAAGAAATTTTAAATTTAAATTTTTATATTTATTTAAATAAGAATAAACTAATATTTGATGTTGTGGATGGTGGAATGGAGGTTGATGAATAATAAGTGATGTATATATATATATATATTCCTTGAATCACCGAGTCTTCATGGCACTTTGCTTTTTCTTGGGGGCAGGTGGTGGTGGGACTAGACCACGTTAATTGTTGTTTGAAATCCTCAGGTACAAAATGTTTTGAGCTTTTTCTTGCAAACCAACCTAATTTTCATTTTGAATAATAGAAAAGCTCATGTGAGATTAAACGAACTCAATAATCAACTCTTAATTTTATTTTATTTTTGTTTATTTATATAAACATCATACAAGTTTTTGCATATTATACCATTAATATGTCAGATAAAGAAACCACTATTGTCTCCTTCGGAATTTTGGTTAGTCAAAATATTTTTAAATTCTTTTAATGCTTTTAAATTTTGAAAATTATTTTTAAAGAAAACTATGTAAATTAATACTTTTTAAGATCACTTTTTTCAAATAATTTATTAAAAAAGTATTTTATTAAGTAATAAATTCTTATTTTTTATTAAAGAAACCATTATTGCCTCCTCTGGACTTTTGGTTAGTCAAAATATTTTAAAATCTTTTAATACTTTTAAATTTTAAAAATTACTTTTAAAGGAAAATAGGTAAATTAATACTTTTTAAGATAATTTTTTTCAAGTAATTTATTAAGTAAAAAATTCTAAATCCATGTTTTATATGTTGTTTTTTTAATATATACAAATATATCTAGAATTAATCTAGTCCGTGCTGGATAGACCATTAAGGATGGTAAAATGCTCATTTGAGAGTTTTAATGAGGTTGCATATCTAAAGTTCGAACTCAATACATTAATTTAACTAGAAGAGACTCTTACTATCTCATCTACGTGCTGTTAAATTGATTGATGTGTTGTTTCGTATGCATAAAAATAGTTATTATTTTTTATAATTTGGGTAATAAATAAAACACTGTATCTCTCTAGCCTATTGATCTTTAAAAATTCTATAATTACATTTTAATGGTTCAAAGAAAATCATTTATTAAAAATAAGTAATAAACAGAGGAAACGAAAACTTAAAGAAAGGCAGAACAGCCATAAATAGAAGGTCTACAAGATTCTTAATTTCTAAGTTCTAAGTGGTCAAACATTTGTTTAATTATTTGAGTAATGACTTTTTAAGGGGTACATATGTTAAGTTGCAAGAAAACTATTCACTAATTCCAGTTAATGACACAACTGTTCCTGTTTTTCTAATTCATATTTTACACTTCCCCACCACCTTTATAACTCAAACATTTTTTTTAATTAATATATAACAATTCAATATAATAATAAATTTTAAAACAGTCATTTCTTATATATTCTTTTAATTGCTTTTTTATACTTATTATGAAATAATAATTCTTACCGGTGTTGCTGAATAGTAAATAACGTCGAATTTTATAAGTAAAAAATACTAATCAGACTATTTTTTATGGACTTTATTTTTTTAGAATTTATAAACTCACTTCTAAAGTTCAAAAGTGAAACAATATATAATACATAATAAAATAATAATAATAATAATAATAATAAAAAATTTCCAGCTTATTGTTTGCTTGATGATGACCTTATTAATTAATTTGGGATGGCAAAGTTGTGGAAATTGTCTCTTACTTTGCTGAAATTTTCAGTTACTATGCACTAATCATGTAACCCATTAGAGAAACTTATCATTAATTATTAATCAGATAATCTATCCCTTCCTTTGTACTAGATTTTCTTGTTATTAAATAAATAGATAAGGATCATTGACCCATTAACTGCTCGTTTAACCATAATTATCTATTGTCATATGTAAATTAACAAAAAAAATGTATTTACCACCCTACCTCATATCATATCACCTTATATTTTCCACTTGCGAGCCCTTTTGTTATTATTCGTTATTAACAAAGGTAATAAATCCTAAGTTTCATTAAGCATTTTTTACCCCATAAAGATATTAAATAAAATAAATTATTTTTTTATCACTGTAATTTTTTAAATGAACATTTAAATGTCCTTTAAAAGTAAGTAAATAAACTCAAATATATAAAATACAGTTAATCCGATCGTGAAACAAGCTATTATTGTAAAAACCGGTGAAATATATTGAATCATCTCTAAAATAAGAAAATTAAATAATGATATTTCATAATAATCGAAATAATTCAGTGGTGTTAAAAAATAAAATATAAAAAATTTCTACAAATTTATCGATATAAGCTTAGATTTCAAGTTCGATTCTCACACCTCTTATTTATAATTTAAAAATAAATATACAATTTAAAATATTTTCATAATATAATATATTTGTGGTTATTGATATTTATTAGAAGTAACAAAATAACCAAAAAAAATGCTAATTACATTTAACATATGAGAAACCAAATTCCTAAGTACATTTAAAAAATAAAATAAAATAAAATTACTATTGCATATTCTCCATCATTTTAGTATTACTATTTTGAAATAAAAAAATAATAATTAAAAGAAGTGGTGGATTGGTTGATTACCAAGACAAGGTTTGTTGCACTTTTATTCGGAGTATCAACAATCTAAATCATACCATGAGGCAGGCAGGCGTGCCCTTTTTATCAATTTATTCCCCCCACGCGCATGTACGCGTGTATGACGTATAACGCGTAAATCACGTTTCCGTCCGTTGCCCTTGTTCAACAGAACATTGTTAGTCTTCTCCTCCTCACTCGCTGCTTTTCCTGGTTCCCATGTTAATTAGGTTATTACCAAACAAGACTCGTTAATTATTATCGAATTAAAAAGGAGTAATTTGGACCGCTTGATGTGGAACCTCGAGAGAGTGTGGTAAGATCTCATGCTATGCTACGTTTGCCTTCTGCTTGGTCCTATTTAAACGGGGAGTCAATCACTGATAATTTTATGTGAAAAATGATAATAGAAAGAGTAATGGATGGAACATTTAGGACTCTTTTACTTACAGAAAATTATATTAATTTCTTTAAAAAAATAAAATAAAACTTTATATTTATCTATATTATTTTTTTAAATAAAAATAGAAAACAGTTTTTATATTTTTAAAATTATAACTAAATTTTAAAAATTTTTAAAAATAAATTTAGGGCTTGTTTACTTATAAAAAATTACATAAAATTTTACGTTTATTCGTACTATTTTTTAAAAGTAAAAATAAAAAATAGTTTTTTTTATATTTTATCATAACTAAATTTTTTAAAACATTAAAAATAAATTTACTATATTTTCTTTATATTAAAAACCACTTATTTTTAAATGAAAATAAAAAAATTTCACTTTATTTATTTAAAATTTATTCTTTATACTTAAAATATTACCTAAATTAAAAATAGAATATTTTTTATAAAGTATACATGTTTTAGAAATTTTACAATTGTTTATAAAAGTAAATTTTTTTATTTTTCTTAAAAGCTAAAAAATAGAAATGAAATTAGAAATTCAACTCAAATGATAAGAGCATATATCTTTTAACCATGTTTAGTTTTCAGTTAGCATATAAACAAAAAATTGATTTTAATTTATTAATGTGAGTTGTGGACGAATGAAAAAATTACTTTTAATTATGAATTAATATAAATATATATCTAAATTAAAAGAAAATTTGGTTCAGATAAAAGTTTGAACTTATGATTAATTTTATCACATGATATAAAAAATTTTCCTATAACTATTTGTCACGATTTGTGACCGAAACTCATAGCAAATTCGACTGATCACTAACTCAATTAAAATATGATTTCAATTAACGTATCAAACATTATATCTATTACTACTCATCCACAATACAATAGAATACAATACCGATTCATTAGCACTAATAAAATTAATACATCATTAGATTCTTTCTCTTGTAGAATAAAAATTTTAAATTTGAATGTAAATACTGCGGAGTATCTAGAGATTTTAAATAGTTAATAATATGAGAAAAATAATTATGTCAAGCCCAAAAAATAAAAAGAGTCGGGCTGCTTAAGAAGATGAACTATGGAATACCTAATTGTCACCTGAAAAATAATTAATTGAAACTGTCAGTCTCGGGAGTGAGTTAAAATTATATAGTCTGAAATTAAAACGAACATTTATATAAAATAATTATATAAATAATATAAAATTTCACATAATGACAAATACGTGTCATATCATAATTTAGAAACATGTTAATTTTAACACATACGGAATGAGTATCTTAGCAGAACTCTAAACCCCTAATTCTAGCTGCATTTCCACTCCTTATTTCAATAAGAATGACGCCTAGAGAGTAAAGCTCGACTAGAGTCCTTAAATCCAGTCCGGTCACTTAACTAGAGACCTTTCCTCTGGCAAAATAAGAACTCTACAAGCCTAGAGAGTTGTGCTCAACCAGGACATATCACCAGATATTTTTTTATCATTTATCTCTGATCGAACACAAATTAATAATGCAATATTTATAATAATAATAATAATAATGACAAATAAGTAATAATAATAATAAGAAAGAACAAAAATAAAATGTAATAATATGAATACCGTTAATAATAGTAATAATATTTATTAATCAAATAAAATCAACATTTAATTTCGGATATGACACGTGCAGCAGATTATATGGTTTTAACTCACAGTTCTACCGAGTTTCCGTTACATGCTCCTATGCATCGGGTGGAGCTGGTTGAACTGACGGATTACCTATTCAAGAAAATAATAAAGATAACTAAATTAATAAAATATTTGATAACTTATCCTCGGCCTAAACTCCTAAATTTAGACTGCCAATAGAAATCTCGACCGATCCCGACTTGGAAATTCTACCGAATTCGACACCCTCCCCTAAAATATGAATGTTTACCTCCCATAAAATAGGTCCATAACCTGACAGAGACACTATTAATATTCAATAATTATTTAATAGGAATCGGGCCACCGAACTGCATTATTTTTCCCGATTTTTCAACACAATTTATATCACAATTTTTAATTAATAGTCCACCATAATTATTATTGTACAACCATTCACAGTTAATTTGTTAGCGTCAAAATTAATTATTCATAGCCACAATTATCTCTAAATTGAAAAATAATTAATCGCATAATTAAATTCATAATAATTATAATTAAGTTAAAATTAATTAAAAAATTAAATTAAATTATTTATAATTAACAATTAATGGTGATAATATTTTTTAAAATTCTTAAATAATTTTTAAGGTCCAAATAAATCTTACCAAGCCCAAAAATCTAAAATCTGCATGTTCGGAAAACACGGGATCCGAAAGCCAATACAGCTAACGGCGTTGAAATTTGAATCTGGAAGTACCTACACAAAGCTCGACTTAGACAAGCTGAAACCAAAAACACCAAACTCACAGCCTAGCTCTTGCCCAAAAACGCTAGATCGAGGCAAACATGGCGCTGCTCTAGTGAGGCATCACTACCAGCTTCTGGCGAGAGAAATGGCGGAAAAGAGCTGTTGGGGAAAATGGAGGTGCATGCCATGAAAATGGAGGTAGGGAAGAGGAGGAAGGAGGTGACGTCGGGGAAGGAGAAGGAAAGGGGATGGGGGCTTGAATAAAATTTTTCAAAAAGATGAAAAGATGAAAAAGAAAATGTCTATAAACCCCTCTATAAATACAATTACTCACGGATAATATTAATTCAGCAAATTGTTTCTGAAAAGTAATAAAATTTAAATTTAAAAATTACAGATATTACACTATTTGTTTAGTAACTCGCAACTAAATTTATTCAAATTCCTTATTGGGATAAATTTGAATCAAATTAGTGGACTTATTCTAAAATGTCTTAGTGCATGAACTTGAAAAAAGAAATATTTTTAGTTATATTATATATAAATACATTGTTATTATACATTAAGGTATATTTTTATAAATAAAAAAAAAACATTATTTATAAAAAGAATATTTATTATATATGAAAATATATCTAGCACTTAAAAAAAAATTAAAAGAAAAAAACAGATCAGACTAGGCCTTACTCCAATTTGATTATAATTCTATGCAAGTCCGGCCCAAATTGCACAAATTCGGAAAGATTCTGTCAATAAATTTACTTTTTTGGGGTGACTATGATTTATTAAACCAAATAATAATATACTATGATTATATGATTAATTACCATTAATATAATTGTTAAACCAGCAATCAACTTACAGCTAAGCTTGACCCAAAATTAAAAATAAAAAATAAAAAAACTTACAGCTAAGCCTAACCAAAGCAAGCTTACTGTTCGTATTAGTTTGAGTTCCAGTTGGCAGTCTAATATTAGTTCTTCTTCTTATTATATTCTCTCTCTCTCTTAACCCTCAGAGTCAACACATCCACTCTCTGTTATCCCATTTCTCCAGTCGCCGTTCTCATCCCACTACTATATTGCTCCTTAGACCCCACCACCACCACCACACACCCTTCTCTCCCTTATAACAACACTCTTTCACTCTTCTTCTTCTTCTTCTTCCACCACCACCACCTCCTCCTCCTCCTACTTATATTACCCCTCATTACACCAAAATTCCATGCAACCCCTCTTCATAATCTTATAAAGCAAAACAAAAAAGAAAATATCTCTCTGTTTCCTATCTTATGGACTTGTAAACCTCCACCCGTATCCATCAATACTCAAAAGACCCCACTTTTTAACTCACTTGTCTTTGCTTCAATTTTGATTATCATGGAGAACTACTCTTATAACTCGTACCCAGAATCCGGTGACTCTTCGCCGCGATCCCGAGAGATCGAGTTTGAGAATCCCACTCCGTGGGAGGATCAGTCCCAGCAACCTCAAAGTTACAAGGCCAAATTCATGTGTAGCTACGGTGGAAAAATCCATCCACGCCCACATGACAATCAACTCGCTTACATTGGTGGCGACACTAAAATTCTCGCCGTTGATCGTAATATTAAATTCTCTGTCATGATGAGCAAGCTCGCCTCTCTTTCTGGTGATACTGATATCTCTTTTAAATACCAGCTGCCTGGCGAAGATCTCGATGCTTTGATCTCTGTTACCAATGATGATGATCTTGAGCACATGATGCATGAATATGATCGTCTCTTTCGTGCTTCTAATAAACCTGTTCGCATGCGCCTGTTCTTGTTTCCGGTGAACCCATCTCCAGCCGCGAGTTTTGGTTCTGAGGGTTCCAAATCAGAGCGTGACCGTTTCGTTGAGGCTTTGAATTCGGGTCCCACTCATGTTCCTGAAAGTACCAACACCAAACCACTGCAAAATAATGTTGATTTCTTATTTGGGTTAGAAAAGGGTATTCCTCCTCCGCCTCCTCCAGCAGCGCCGATCAAGGTGCCGGATTTAGCAGAAGTGCATGTGGGAGTGGGTCATGATGATCGGGTTATCGGTTCGGATCCAGTGGCCATACATACTCAGTTACAGAGGATGCAGATTAGGGAACAAGAGCAGCAAACCATGTATAGAAAAAACAGCGACGATAATTTAATGGGTGGTTACAGCGGCGGCGGCGTTGGAGGAGAATATTTCGGCCAAAAATTGCCTGATAAAATTCCACCGCCGTCGAGTTTACCGGTTACTGCTCCTGCGGGATTTTGGCCGGAGAAACAAATACAGAGCGGAGGATTCCCGCAGGCTGCGATGGCTGTAGCGACAACCCCGATGCCGCCAGAGCAACAACTTTATGTGTTACAGGGTCATCCGCCCGGTACTGTTTATCATGCTCCGGTAATGCGACAGGTGACTGGTCAAACAGGTCAACCATATTACATGCAAAGAATGGGAGGAGGAGGAGGACCTGAAGTTTACCGGGAACAGCCGATGTATAATATGGTTCCGCCACCGCAACAGCAGGGGCCCATGGGAGTCATGAGGCAAGGAGGGCCAGGAGGAGTTGGGATGACAGATGGAGGTTATGCACAAGTAGCGTATGATAGTGGAGTTGGGAGACAGGTCTACTATACGGCGCAGGGAGGTGGTATGGTGCAGCAACCACAACAACCTTCTCCATATCAAGGTGTTGGTGGTGGGGTGGCAGTTAGCGGTGAAATGAGACATGCTGGTGGTGGTGCTGGTGGTGGGGCTCTGAATCAGGAGGGCAAAGTGGTTAAGGTTTCACAATCTTCAGTTTAATTATGGTAAATTAAACTATAAATATTAATATCATCCATAATCCATATTTATAGATATGCTTCTAGTTTAAGTTAATTATGTGCTTTGATGTTATGTGAATTGTTAGTCTTTCTTTTTTCTTTTTCTTTTTTTTTGTTTTTTTTTTTTTTGTTCCCTTTTTGTATACAATGGTTAAGATCAAATGAATTACTAAGTAGTTTTGTTTAACCTGCAAGTAATATGTGTTTCTTGTTAGCTTAGGTTTTGTTTAATTAGTATGAAATCTTAATCTACTTACTTAGCAATGCTCCCACTAATTTTATTTTGATCTAATAATTGAGTGCACCCACATAATTCCTTAGTCTTGCAAGTTTGTATTTTTGTGTATAAATGTTGGGACTCATGATATGGTCAAGTAGGATAGCCATAATCCTAATATTTGCCTTTGATTGTATAGTTGAGCTTCTCAGCCTCTAAATGGTAATGGAGGCTTAGAGACCACTAATTGATTTGTGCCATTGTTTGTATATGCATTATTTTCTTGGAAATTGGAAACCATGGGAACAGGAATGGTTCTTGCCAGGGAGGAGAATATAGTCAGTTTCAAGATTCCATTTGAAAATTTGCATCAGTAAATGATTAGAGATAGCAATGCCAAGAATTGCTCTACCTGTTGAGACTTGAGGCTCTTCAACAAGTCACTCTCACTGACCTTGCACATATTATATCAGCCACAAAGCCCTCTACAGATTTAGGCATCTCACTGCATATGCCCAAGTCTAGTTTTGTTAGCCTCACTTCTTTTCTGCCTGCGACTAGTACTTTGCACTCATAGTCCTCCTCATTTTCTTCCTACATTTGGACTTTTTGGACACAAATTCATGAATGTTGAACCTCCAAAGGAAACACCAAATTGCTTTTTGCCACTTGCTTTTCACTATACAAAATAAATCATACTTTCTTAAAAAAAATTTAAAAGCAAACACATTTTCCATACCAATGTGAAACTGACTTTTAATCACTGATTAATTAATAAATATTAAAAGAAGTAGATCTACAAATCTAAGTAGTTGACTGGCAAGGAATTGCAGAGGCAGCATCTCTGAATGTAGCTTGCATGGTTGATTAAATGTACACCAGGGGAATCAGAGGTACATAGTGACAGTGTCCTAGTAGTTCATTTTACTCCTGTGGTTAAAAGCTGAGAATCTTGCTGATTTGAAGCTTTTGCTATCATTTTATTCCAAGTGTTTATTCTTGCCCCACAATGTTGACTCTCTTGGTATTGACAAAGAAGGTGATTATGCTCTTTCTTATTCTCATAAATGTCTGTGATTTATGCTTTTTTCTTGTAATTCTTTTAAGATTTAATCTATTCCCCCTCCTTTTTTTTTTTTCTCTTAGTTTCCTGATGAAGGAATATACTATTATTTGTCTTCTCCTCCCTCTAATGTTGGGAACTGAATTCTAAGCAAACCATGCTTTACAGGGTGGAAAATGAGGGATTGGGAGTGTATGGTTTCACATTCTTCTTTAAAAGATTTGATTCAAAGCACTTGGTTGTCAAATTAAAGCCAACCATTTTTTTTAATTTTCTTTTTTTTTTTGGGTCTTCTAAGAGTGAATCATGTTCTTAAGTAGGTAGCTGATTCACCCATTTTTTGAAATGCGTAGTGTGAGGTTACTAGAGCAAGAAAGTTGATTTGCAGCATACCATTATAGAATGTGGTGCCCTAGTGGAAATTAAGAAGGTCTCATGTTCGAATTTTGTTTGAATTTTTTCTGTAAATAATTATCCATGAGCCTATTTCGGTAAAGAAAAATAGTATATGATATCTTTGAAAGTGAATTTAATGGAACATATAATTTTGTTCGAACACTAGATCAGTTAGAAATTTTATTGGTAAAAAAATATAAATATTATGGCAAGGCGTGTAAGCTAATTTTCCAAGTCTAATACTCTTTTTGTTATGATTTGTATTGAGACAGACATGTTTAATAATGTTATCATATCTTATCAAGAAAATGATTTTAGGAGTTGATATGAGCTTTTGTCCTTGCTAATATGTATATGTATATGTATCTAATCTTACAGTGTTGTCCTTTTCACTTGGTTCTTCTGCTCCTTCTTGAATTGGTACCCAAAAGTGAAGAAATAAAAGCTTGAAGACAAAAACTGTAACCATCAATCTGTGATGATTCATCAGCAAAACCCTTTCACATTAATTTTCTTCTACATTGATGTTGACAAGGTTTATTGTTTTGTTTGTTTTCTGAACTCAAGAGAACTTTAAGAGATCTAATGCCAAAATGTTACAAGAAATTATACTAAGATTTTCAATTAATTTATTTATTTATTTCTTTCTAAATATTAATTTACTATTCAATTTTCTATATAATCATAATTTATTACTCTATCAATAATTATTATGAATAATTTTTTATTTTTTTTATAATTTCACTTTCTTTCTGTCTTCTTGAATGGATGGAGTAGTAGAAATATTTTGAATATGCAATGTCAGAGTATTTAAAATGAGTGCAGCTAAAATTAATTAGTTTAGGACAACAATTCATATACATGGATATGGATTAAATAAGAATAGTAAAAATGATGTCATGATCAATGGGACAAAAAGATGAACAGATGGAAGATATTTTTGGCCCTTATTATTTATTAAAATTGATATAGTAGCTGGAACTTTCAGTCACAGGTGTGCGATCCATGAGGTTATGAATGACCCTACCACCAAAATTAAATATCTTTTTATTTCTTTGAAGTAAAGTATTAATAATAAAAAGTCTTAATCTTATCTTCTTTAATTGTATATATATTTGCTACAAACTCCCATCACCAGTCACTGTAAGATGATGTTCAATTAGCTCATTATTCTTTAATACAATTATATTTTTATTGAATGTATTTATGGATCTCGATAATAAATAATATTTATTTGTATTTAGTCATTACTATAAAATTAGCAACCAAAATATGATTGAGCTCAAGTTGGTCAAACCTCTATTTTTTTCTTTTATCATGGTTTTGAACATTTGTCCAAAATTAAATAAAACTCCCATTTCTCACCCCTCATTATGTCAAATATTTTTAAAAAATTAAAAAATAATTTATAAATTTATATAATATTGGATACCTACAGTGTATTAGAATGACTCTTTATATGGAGAAAGAGGAATTTATACTAATATGTTTTTTTTTTTTCTTTTTCTAAAGTGAGCCAATAAATTTGTGCTTTTTTATCTTCTTTTTATTTATTTATTTATAAGTAACTAATAATTGCATGAAAAGGGCTTAATACCAACAAAACGCAAAAGGTCATAGGCCAGTTTCTAAGGTTAGATTAGCCCAAATTGATTCAATCCAATACAATGAAACTAATAGGAGCTTCAAAGATGATTTGACCATCCAAATACCAATACAGGCAGCCACAGCACCTCGAGTTCAAGCACAACTAGACTTTCAAATAACCCACCTAATAATAATAATAATTATTATTATTATTATAACTATAATAATAATAAGATTGGACTATGTTCTATAAATCTCGTAAAAGTATTGGCTGACTTATAGCTATGGTCTTTAATTTTTCATCGGATACACCTTTTATATATATTAAATTTTTTTATTTTAACAAGTTATTTTATAAAATAGTATTTCAGGACTCTTTATTTTTTTTAAATATAATCTTTTAAATATAAAAAAAATTCTCTATTTTATATTTAATAAAATTATTAAATAAAAATTATCGTATGAACAAAAATAAAATTATTAATATTTATGAAAATAAAATATAAAATATAAAAGATGCACTAGACTTAAATAAAATAGCATTGTGGGAAAACCAACTTATGATTTTTATTTGATTATTTTAAGAATAATATTTAGAAGCTGAATTTCTTTTATTGTACTAAATAGTATTTATTGCACATAAAATATAGTAGCTGTCCGCTCAGTTTGGGCAGTAAGAGTCAGGGAAGGGCAATCACTCATTCAGCATTCTTAAGATCAAAAAGTAGGCGGAAAAGGGGGCTAAGCTCTCCGTGTGTATATATATATATATAGGGATAGTTTTGTAATTTTAATTTATAAAATCAATTTCAAACTCACTGGTCTTCTGCATTAAACGTATTCACTCTTATTATATCTAATATGTAATATAGTGTTATTTATTAGGGGAGTATTTATATTGGTAATTATTTATAATAAAAAATCAACCAGTATATATATTATATTTAATAAATAATATTATTTTAATATTTTGATAAATTTATTTGTAAATAACGTGATCAATTAAATTTATTTAAAATTTTATTTCTAGTATATAATAATGTAATGTGATTATATATTATTTATAATTGATAGTAAAAATGAAAAGGGAAATAACATCAACAATTTATATAGCATTCCAATCCAATCCTAATAACAAGGGAACCTCAATTTGTCAATTGTATTGTGTTTTTTTTTACAAATTAGAGCACAAGGGAAATTTGAAGTGTTAAATCAGAATACTAATGAATATATTAAATATTTTCCCAATAAGACCTTATCACATCAGAATACTAATGAAAATAAGACTATGAAAAGGAATTACATGGGGATCAGATCACAAGTAAATATGTGAAATGTTGAAAAACATAATTGATTTAAAAGCTTATTCTTTTTTAAAAAGACAAAATGGGGATAAAAAGTGCAATAACAGAAATAAAAAGAAAGATGAAAAGTGAAATGGAATTACTTGCAAAGTGATGAGAGCATATTGCACATATAAATATTTGTGTAAAAAATACAAAAGATTTATTCACTTTTAGATAAGATATTTGGTGAATCATGATTGGCAGCATACACTTGTACCATTCATAATATTGCACCAAGTGTAATGATGCTATATGGTAACAATATTGAATTCAATTTCTTACCAAAGGAAAAATAAACCATAGTTTTATCTTTTTCTTTTCACTTTTCATAAATCAAACCACCTTTATCATTCAATTAAAATTAGGAGCAAAAATATGCCTTTCTTTTAATATTTAAATACATTTTTAGAGGTTATTTTCTAATACCATGTTCTCTGTTGTGCTTTGTGATTAACTTAGGCGAGAGATACTAAAAAAACTATGGTTCTAATTTGAGCCAGTTATAAATAAAAATAAATTTTTAATTTTAAATACATTTTTAGAGGTTCTCTGTTGTGCTTTGTGATTAACTTAGGCTCCCCATCTCGATACTAAAAAAACTATGGTTCTAATTTGAGCCAGTTATAAATAAAAATAAATTTTCAATCTTAATAAATTATAATTTTTTTAAATTTCATTTAAAAAAAATATTCATCTATATAGTAATATTTCTATATATAATTTTTAAAAATATATATTATGCTATATTTTATTTTACTCTAGTATTTATTTATCTCATTAATATTATTTATATAATATAATAAGATATTTACATATCATATCTCTCTGATTTCTACCATTTCACCAACAAGGTTAAATATTATACTCAAATCTTCATTAAGTTAAAACCTCCTTATAGTTATAAATTTTATTTGGTCTTAAACCTATGATATATAATATTAGTCCTTCAAGTATTATGTTATCATAAACACACATTTTTTAAAATTGACCTTAAATTTACTTAATGAAGGAAAGTTTAAAATATCATCTATTAAATTAATTCTGCTTCTGATTGATTGTAATATATATTTCCTTAAAAACTCAAGCTCAATCTCAAAACTCAAGTATGAAATTACAGGAACTAATAGGTTTTAAAGAGATCCTGAGTTCTCTAATTAAAATATGTGCTAATACAAGAACTTGATAACCCAGATTACCAAATGGTATTGTGATAAGGTAAAATGTAAAATATCAAATTTCCAAGTTCTGCTTTTAATGAAAAATATATTAAATATTTGAAGATAGCTTTTTATTTTACTTTCTTAAAATTAAATATATATATATATATATATCTCCAAACCCAACCATGAAATGAAGTGTGAAACTAATAAACAAAAATCACTGAAAAGTGTGCAAAGAATAATTTGCTTTACCACTAAAATGTATTTTAGTCAATAGAATTAAGCTGCCAAACAAGCTATATCTCCAAAGGCTTGCTATATATAAATGTACAAGGAATATATGTATACATTTAGCTCCTTATCGTTATTTACTAAACTGGATAAAGACATCAACCGACCGAATCCAAACAGGTGCTTAGAAACTTCCTGTGGAAACATCGAATCTTTGAAGTGGCACTATTGCTTTCTTTCCATCCTGTGTCTCTTTTAATGATCTAAACAAACACACTTAGCTGACTCAAAGGAGTAGCATTTACAGTAAAAAAAAAAAAAAAAAAAAAAAGGAGAAGGAGTCGCTCTAATCTGAGTTTCTATATTCTATCTCTTCTATTTTAACTAAATTTTTTTAATTTACGTTTTGGGTATCCAGAGTTAATCTGCACTTAATAATTTCTGAAAAGAGTAGTACCAGAAGAGAATATATTCTAGTTCATCGAAATAACGTTACAAAATTTATACTTTGGCATTTGACATGTATGTTTCTCGAGCTTTCACTTTCTTTCTACTCATTATATTCCTCTTTTCATAACTCTTTTGCCCTCTCTGTCTCTCTCTCTCTCTCTCTCTCTATATATATATATATATATATGCATATAACTAAAGCAGTGTGGCAAAACCCTCAGGCTCAGCCTCAAGCCTCAAGCCTCAAATCCCATCTTCCATCAAATCTTTCTTGCGTTTTGTTGTTTGTTTTCCTGAGTCCTGAAAATATGAATGATCCCAAGTATGGATACCCCTACCCTCCTCCAGGTTGTTCTTTAATTCCTTTGCTAAATTCATAATAATTCCTTATTCTTTTTATTTATTTCTCATCATCAATATTTTCCTTTTGCTTGATGGGTAGTGCTCATATAATATTTTGCAGGTGCTTATCAAGGACCACCACCAGTCATGGCACCACCACACTACTATGCAGCTCCACCACCACCCCCACCACGAAGAGAAGTAGGCTTTCTTGAAGGATGGTACGTGCTTTTATAATTTGATAACATACACCAATTTGTTTAAATATGTATGATAACTTAATTAATAACTAATATTGTTTTGTTCCATGGTTTTGTTTGATCTGCAGCCTTGCAGCTTTATGTTGTTGCTGTCTGCTAGACGAGTGTTGCTGTGATCCTTCTGTTGTATTTATTGCTTAATGTCTATGATATACCCCAGAAACTCAATTGACAATTTATATTTAATTTTTATGTTTAATGTTAAAAGCTTCTTGTCTGTTTGTTTGATTCCATATAAAAAATTATACTGATCCCTTTGATCTGATTTGTCTTTCTGATGATCAGATTTATTTTTGTCTGCTAATGAGAACAAACATTTTTTCATGTGCTGGTGTTGATTAAAGAAAGCAACAAATTCATTCATGGATGAAGAAAGAAGGCTCCCTTTGTTTCTTTTTAAAAAATAAAATCCCTGGAAATACAGTCTTGAAATGCCAACAACTTTGTCCTGTTGCAAGTTTTGACAGACAAACTAAATTAACCATCTTACTAAAACATGGAATAACCAAAATTAATTTTATGATCTTTTTATAGTTTTCTGGATATTTTAGTTAGAGCCAAATGTCCACCACCCCATAATTGACAAGGAATTACCTCTCAGAATGTGATCCAGTGATTATGGCTCTTTGAACTCATATCCGACAGGGGCAGGTTCAACCTTCCTCTACAGTGGTTAAGATTTTATCTTCCCACCAATCTGACATACTAAGAACTAATCATATTTCTTATATATATAGCTCGAGCAACAAGCTGCTGGATAAGTTGTTACTTTTAGTTCAGAACTTGATTGAAATGTACCAGTAAGTAGAAATTGAGATTGACAATTCTGTCAGGGAGCATCATCAAATGAGAACTTAGAGAATACTCTGTTGGTATAGCATCACTCTGTCCGTGCATATATTTACCTAATAAAGCGACTAACTAAATTCCAATTGAAATGAAATCTTTATAATCCTGAAATATTTCTATCCATTAGTTATTGTCATATAGGCTTCAGTCTAATTCCACCTCTTCGGTCTGGAAGCCAAATTCCCAGCTCAAAGGAATGTGCTGCGGTATGTACTGGGTACCCAGCTTCCCTTTCTAGAAGGAGTTAAATTACCACAACAACTCTCCAATATAATGACTAAATATTTGGGACACCTTCTTCTTGCTACTAAAGAGACAAAGGGTAAATTTCACTTTTTTTAGGTCTTGGGTGAAATCACTGTCATTCTCAAAAGGGAATGACTGTAAATATTGACACAGAGAATTAATTTTAAATTTACATTCTCTAATCCGCATGTATTATTTTTTATGATAAATATAAATAAATAATTACTCCTTATTATTTAGTACAAGATAATTGATTTTTATTAAAAAAAAAAAGGATAAAAATTACCTTTTTTCTTAATATATTTATTAATTTAAAATAGTAAAATATATAACAATAATTTAATATCAAAATATAAGGAATTGCCATCTCAGAAAACTGAGCAAGGGACACAAAAGCGATGCACAACATACTAAATCCCTTAATATGAGGACTCTTTCAATGGAAGAAACAGTAAAAGTAAAGGCCCACAAAAGGGCAGTACGCCCACTTACCCACATCAAGAAAAATCCCCAAAAATTGGGCTGAAGAAGCTCCTAAAAACCCAAAAAGAAAAGTACCCATTTCCTCACAAAAAGCTCTCTTTACAAATCCAAACACATCTTCAAGAATGGTGAACTCAGTATTTGAAGTTCGTTTGAAAAGTGGACATGCATGTCTTTTTCCAATGTTCTTTCCTTTTATCCTGAGGTCCGTCACAGCTCAGGTGATGGGAATTTTGAAGTTTGTGGAAATGTGGTTGCCTTGAGATGCTACCATTTCATGTGTACACATATGCATATTCTACTTCAATATATCCTCTAGACTATGAACCTTAGGCTTATGGAATGTTCCAATATTCAAAGCACGACCACACTTCAAGTTTGCTACAAAAAGCCATCGTAGGCTTTTCCAAAGATTGATTGATTGCTTACCGAAATTGGATGCCATTTAAATTACCACTCGATTATCATCTATTTACCATGCTTATATAGATAAAGGGTAATCAAATAAAAAAGAAATCAAATAAAAAGAAAATCGATTACAATTGAGTTATCTATTGAAATTTTTCAAAAAATAATGGATATAGAAGAGAAATTACTTTATGCACTAAAATAAGTACTTAATTATCAATCTGCTAGTTTAATAGTATATCATATGTAAAAGAAAATGACTATTTAACATTTTATAAATTGGTGTTAGAATGGTTAAAAAAAACTATAATGTAAAAGGTATATCTTACAACAACATGGCTAGAGACCACCATTTTGTATGAACATTTCATAAGAATTTTATCATTAGGACATGGTAGCAAGATGCTTTTTCCAATTTCTTTCTTTATTTCCTATTAAATCTTCTAAGCAATTATCTATTTTTCCATTTTGATATATAAGATAAAGCTGCTCTCCAAATGTCTTAATTAGGATGAATTTGATGTTACTTTAGGCATTCGTTTTTAAGATTTTAAATTTTTTATTTTTATTTTACTGTTATATACTTTTTTTATATATATTATCAGAAAGAATTAAAATGTCGAGTTCTTTTTTGTCGCGAACTTACATCATTTTATTAAATAAATAAAATATATTCTTTGTACATTATTAGTAAAATGACAATCAATTAGTAACATTGGCATGTTACTTGACTCATTAACTCGTTTTGATTGCAACGATTTTTTTTTTTCCTTAGTCGCATGTTGTAGCAACACAAAACGATGGTTTTCCTCATTATATGACTTGACCAAACATCTCATGGGTGACCTTATTGCACAGCTCTGAGACCACTTGTATATGTCCGTTCCATCATCGACTCTATTTATGTTTCTATAACAAATCAAGGATATGGCAAAAAATAATGCCAAACTAAATCTTAGTCTTTATCTATTCAATTTTAACAAAGTAAATAGATCAAAGTTTTAATATATGAGTCAAATTTTACATACAATCATAAATATTAATTTTTGAGGGTATATTTAGTATTTCCAAATTCTATTTACATTATACAACAGTGTCGAGATATGGATATTTATTTTCATTTTGTGCAAAAGATAGTCTAAATTTTTAGTGTGTTAGATTAAAAGAAAAGGAAAAAATCCAAATAATAAATTATTATATTTTAAAAAAGGAGAAATTTTAAATTTGAGATCTCAATTTTTGATATTAAGTGTCCGGCCGTCAAATAAAAATGCGATGATTTACACAAATATAATAGAAAGTTGGGAACTATTTGAGATATGTATAAATATAATGAATACCATTGGCATTATCATATGATTGAAAAAGATTATTGAATACTAATTGGCAAACAGGTTTTGGAACCAAAATCTGTCCACTCAATTGTTTTAATTAATATGATCAAATGGGATGCAAGTGTAATTGAACTTTTGGCACAAATTTTACCCCTATGCACCATCGCCTACAAAATTGAACTTTTCAAATTCTTTTATTCATTAATGAAATAATTAGTAAGATAAGTGTATATATACAATTTAACCCAAAGTTCTGATTTATTTTTTTGAAATTGTTTTTAATTGTAATCATTATTTCTTTAATGAGTACATAATTTTGTCTTTTTTTTTTTGTCCCACTTATTTAGAAGGCTCTATGAATAATATTCAATCAGATTCTTACACTAGAAATGTCCCCAACCCAACCCATAATTCCATTTATCTCTAAAAGAACAGAGAAAATGTGCCCAACTTCTATTTAAATAATAATGCATATTATTATTAATAAAATCCATTAATTTTCATGAAAATTTCTCATTTAAATATTTAATTTTATCAATTATAGGATGATAAATTACGATAATCTATATGCAGAAAACATATCACAATCTCAACTGGAAAACTGTATGTATTCTATTATTCCTACTTTGATAATTCAATTATCATTTTTTCTATATAATTAGCTAAAAAAATAAATTATCAAATATCAAACTTGCAATAGTGAATTTATATCATTAAATCTTATTTATTAAGTTGATGATCTACTTCTTTACTTAACTAGATCATTAATGGCTTGCATTACCTCCAATCTTTGTACCCTTTCATCTAAATTTCATATTATTATGCAAATTAATGATTAAATTAAAAATTGATGAACAGTTAAGTTCGAATCTATTTCTTTTTTTTTTTAAATTATAATTGTTAAAATTATTTAAAATTGATTGGCTAAATTCCGACACATGTTTCTAAAATAGTTAATAAAAATAAATTTTATTTTGCTAGCGATTTAAAAGATTTTAAAATGAAATAATCTGAGAGTTTTTTTTTTTAAAAAATAAAAAGAATAATATTAAAAGTTGGATTCAATAAATGAATTCAGGTTTTTAGGCAGGCGGGAAGTTTTCCCACCATTTCGTTTTTTTCTTCTTAACCATGGTTAAAGAACAAACATTACTGATTATGCTGATGTGTCTATTTCCTATTGGTTCAGTCCGTGTCAGAGTCAGTAGACTTGGCTATCCCTGACAATTTCTTACTATGCCTAATCATATTTACAACATCGGGATAGTTCTGTAATTTCGGATCAACATCCCAATCACCTTAATTGAAGAGCAAAATTACTAAAGTACCCTACAAATTAGTGACGCGATTGATCACACGCGCTTTTGCGATCGCCAATCACATGCGCGCAGCTTCTCGCTTACGCCGGACCACCCAGTTGGCTTTTTTAGTTAATCCACGTCATCAATAAAAGTGGACCCATCTCCCCACACCAAAATTAAATAAATAAACAAAAATTTTAAAAACCAAAATTCACGAAAAAAAAATCCAAATTCACAACTCAACCCTAAAAAAAAACTCTCACTAATCTAACGGTCAGGAACAGCGCCACGTGTTCCAAACTCCATAATCCTAACCTTCCATGCCAGGTCACACGGTCAGGTTTATGGTCAATAGATCAAGAAATGAAAGCAAACCAACGGTTCCGATCTTGCCCGTAATTCAATCGGGCAGATCTCATCGCCTTTAAAATACCACCTTCGCTTCCCTATCTTCCTCGCTCTTACTAGGGAAATCAAAATCAAAAATCCCCAAACCCTAACCCTCATCCATTTGCGTTTAAATCTCTCTCTTAGATAATCGTTAAAATTTCCCATTTTTCCTGACAGGGCCGTTATCTTTGGCGCGTGGAGTCGGCCGAGGTTGCGCGTAGGAGCCACGCTCCGCCTGATTCATGTTTCTCTGGTTATCAATTTTGACAAATTCGCGCCGGAAAGCCGCCGGAATTTTACCGGGTTCGGCGGAATTTACATGGCGTCAGCAGTATTAGCGAATCGAAACGAAGCCAATTGGACTCAGCCACGCGGTGGTGCTAAATTCATGGGCAAAGTCCCTTTTTCAAACCCTAACCCTAACCCTAATTCTAAATTTTCGAAAAAACGCCAATTTCAATCGGCGGCGGCAGCTCCTCCTCCAGTCAACTTTGATATTCATCCGGCAGCCTCATCAGATGATGCGTCATCGATAAATCGGAGACCGGCTGCCACGGCCAGCGATTTCAACAGTTATGTTACCTTTAATATTGGTTCCTACTCGAAAAAAGAGCTTCTGGAGCTAAAGAGTCGATTGGTAGCAGAACTAGAACAGATCCGGCAATTAAAGAATCGAATCGATTCATCGCAGTCATTTCAGATCAGATCCACGCCCAATTTTAACGGCAAGAAACAAAACAAGAAAGTAACAGGCAACAAAAGGCCATTTCCCTCAGCGACAACGAACTATGGGTTTGTCGCTAAAGATGTCAAAAGATCCGATCTTTATAATAGTCATCCGGAGAATGTGCAATTGATGAAGAAATGTGGTCAGATGTTGACGAAATTGATGAAGCATAAGTTTGGTTATATCTTTAATGAGCCTGTTGATGTTGAGAGAATGAATCTTCATGATTATTTTGAAATAATCAAGAAACCTATGGATTTGGGTACTGTGAAAAAGAAATTGGGGAGTAACGAGTACGAGTCGCCTATTGATTTTGCTGCTGATGTTAGATTGACTTTCAACAATGCAATGAAGTATAATCCTAAAGGGCATGAGGTTTATACTTTTGCTGAGCAGTTTTTGTCAAGATTCGAGGAATTGTTTCGGCCCATTAGAGAGAAATTGGGTGATTTTGTTCTTGATGATGATCAAGATCAGATTGTGCATCATGATCGTGAGATTGAGCATGAGCAGGAGCATGAGCATGAGCAGGTTCATGAAGTGCAAGCTAGCTCTTGGGATCATCATAGCTTGAATCGCCGGGGTGGCAGTGGGGATATTGAAAGGGTTAAGAAAGATCAAGAAAATGTGTTACAGATTACGAGTAAATCTGATCATCCTATTGGAAAGTCAGTTCCACCCAGTGTGTTGTCTAATCCACAATCTACATCACAATTGCCTGTTAGGACTCCATCGCCAATGCGAGCTCCTCCAGTTAAGCCTGTGAAGTTACCCAAGCCTAAGGCAAAAGATCCTAATAAGAGAGAGATGTCTCTTGAGGAGAAACATAAGTTGGGGATTGGGTTGCAGAGTTTACCTCAAGAGAAGATGGAGCAAGTGGTGCAGATTATAAGGAAAAGGAATGGGCATTTGAGGCAGGATGGGGATGAGATTGAATTAGATATTGAAGCTGTTGATACAGAGACTCTTTGGGAGCTTGATCGGTTTGTGACTAATTATAAGAAGATGGTTAGCAAGATTAAACGTCAGGCGTTAATGGGCATCGCACCTACCGGTAATGCTGTTAGCGAAGGCAACAAGGTATTTTTCTTTTCCTCATGATTTTTGTTAATGTAGCTGGCATGGCTTTATTGCGCATGATCTAATATGGCAGTGCTGTTTTTGATAATGTAGGATGTATCTGTAAATGAAAGAATAGATATAACTGAGGCAAAGAAGCCAAAGAAAGGTGATGCTGGGGATGAGGATGTGGACATTGGTGATGAGATGCCGATGAGCAGTTTCCCACCAGTAGAGATTGAGAAGGACAATGGTCATGCCAGTAGCAGTTCTAGCAGCTCCAGTAGTTCAAGTGATGAATCCTCCTCGTCAAGCGGTATAGTGTTGAACCCATTTTAAATCATTCTACTCTTGTAGCAATTTATTGCCAGATTTGCTAAATGCAAGTCAAATTTGCAGATTCTGATTCAGGAAGCTCATCAGGGAGTGATTCTGAGGATGCACATTCATAGGAGACATTGAAATTGAAGGTTGTGGAGTATGCTTTGTACAAGCTCTGCAGAGTAGGTTCTTGAGGTTTCAAATTGTCTTGGATATGGCAGAGGTACTGCATTTTATTTAGCTTTGGAAAAAACTATATCTTGATTTTGGAAAATAGCAGTAGTAGCCTGATGAGGCTTGCAAACGTGTTTTGTACAGGGAGAGAGGGTTCTCAACTGTGTTGTTTGTTGGTTGCACTTCTGGGAAAAATTGATGGAATTGGTAGGAAAGGGATTTACAGTGGCTGGAGACTGGAACTCTTGGAAGAAACAAGGCTTTTGTGTAAAAAGATGAATTAATTTGTAGGTTAGGTTAGGAAATGTAGTGAAAAGTTTAGGAGATGGTTAGGGCTTTAGAGGAGAGATGAACATTAGATTGATGAATTACTTTGTACACATTACAATGCTTAATACAAGCTTTTTAGCGTCCAATGAGCATCATTTGGTTTCTTTTTTTTACTTTTTGGTTGGTATCATTGGGCTGATATGAAAATGGGAGAACGAAATATTCTCCTAATTGCACTCCAAATGGCAAATGTGGCACAGGGGGTCCCAACAAGTGAAAAGCATATCCTTCATTCTTGCCTTGGCAGACCAGATATGGAGCAACTTCCGGTTCCTGCATCGTTGCTAATTGACATCGTTACGAAGCAAATTGTTACCGGGTAAATCAGAAATTGGACAGAGAACTGAATTTCCAAATAGACATTGCTACTGCTTGAAGAGAAAGGGGAAAAAAGAGAGGAAAAGGATAATGAAGACATTGATTGATGATGCTATTAGGCATGTGATAACTTGAGGTCTGCCACCCATGATTTGGGTTGAACAGCAAAAGTGAAAAACAATTGACTTAAAAATTCTTATCATTTCATGTGCTGTTCCATATGTGCAATATGGCCTGTTTGAATGTGGCTTTGGTACAGCGCAAGCTGATTGGCGGGCTAATAAGCCAGGTTCGACCTGCTGGTCAGAGAACGTGGCTTGCTTCAAACCCGATATTTTGCTCCACTTGTTATAGTTGTGTATGTATTGTTTTTCCTCATTATAAAGTTTGTACTTATTTTGAGGACCTAGTTTTTATTTTTATTTTTTTTTAAATAAAATTATTTTGAGATGGTCACCATCATCAAGAAGTCTCTTACCTGGAGATAGTCTTCGGAGGTATGAAAAGAAGCCAAAACCATATGGGAGTCAAACTCTAATGTCATACTAAACAAACTCCACTGAAACAAGTTGTCTAACCTGAAGATCAATTACCATAAAATGAGTGGGGAAAATGTCATACAGAATCCTGGTTCACCAACTGCTGCTATTCTTTCTTTTTCTTTTTTCCATTGCTGACTAGTGGGTCCCAAAATGGGTGAGAGAAAGGTTTAAAGAGAAATAAATTTCAGAAACGTGGTGCACTAATGAAATTTTAGCAAAATGATAATTAATTAGAGTGTTGGTTCGCCTATCTATATCATATGATATTTAAATAGTCTCGGATGCGATTAAAAAGTATTCGTTGGGAATTAAGGTTGTCATGTATTTAAGGGAAACTTCCTCTTAATTATCTATTGGCAACTTTAAAGGACATTTCCTGCATTCAGATGCCTAGTGGGGTTGCTTTCAAGATACAAAAATCCAACTTCTTCCAAGATATTTCCAAGCACAGACCAGCTTAGTAAAATGACTACTTTGACCCTCAATAACAGAAATATCACCAAATTGACCATATGTGCATCACTATGTGCCTATGTCATCTATAATAATCCACAATCCATTCGAGCATGACAATATCTGCACAAGAAGCAATCCATAAGAATGAACTCTTTCGGTATTTGCATCAATTTTCTTCTAGCTTTCCCTAAATGCAAGAACATGACTGATACTAATTTGTAACAGCCCCCTCTTCAGGCTATTCAAAGGTTATAGTTTGTTAAGACTCAGCAAACTAAATGCCCCACTAATTGATGACTGCTTCCCATCTCATCTAATGGAGCAAATCGACTAGTTATATGAAAATAACAGTTCCTAAAACGATGACGACTACTGATGCCTGTCCAATCCTATCCCATCCCATGCTTGCCAGACAAATATTCTATCCATGCAAGACTCCAAGCCTATTCCATTTTATATCAACCTATACAGCTGTCTCACTGCAACTTTGATTGCTTTTCAGGGTTTAGATAAAGATAGATACACGTGCAAGGCATTCATGTCTATTACCAGAGAAGAGAAGCGAAGAGTACACATAAATATAGAGGCTGTCATAAAATGGGGTCGCTCTTTGAGACCATTTCTCATGCTGTAAAAAAGCAAATTCTCAAAATATCCCTGCAGGTGGCATTTTGTTTAACCAGAATTTCCTTTATAAAAATAAATAAATAAATAAAATTTGGTCTTTTAATTTTTATTTTTATTTTTTTAAAAAAGTCACGCATAAAGTTATGAAGACAACCACAGAACAACACCCACATATGAGTGGGAGAAGATGAATATAATCATACATCAGCAAGTTTGATGAAGTTTTCCTTTGACAAACATATGCAAATAAGCCGCATCAACTAAGTATTAACATCTTTTCAGAAGAGATTAGATAAGGACAAGGCAGTTCAGAAAAGGGAAAAAATATTCTAGGTTCAAAAAATTCTAACTATATTGGAATTTTACATTTATCAAAACTTTATGAGTATTTTCATAAGGAAATAGATAACTGAAACAAACCACCATAAAATAGCAACTGCCAAGAAAATTCAAATAATTATACCGAGAAGTTGATGAGATGGAATATGGTGCTTCTCTAGTTAAGGCATTCATTCCAAACTCAACTAAAACATTAAGCCTACTATTTAGGCATGTTTGAAGCAAAAGCAGGGAATTTTAGGGATTCTGAGGTGTATTATATCAAAAATGAGAAGCAATATCAATTCTTATTGTTGTCATTAGCTTTCTTTAAATTGAGAAATAGCTCACCGAGTTGAGATTCACAAGCAGCTTGGGTCTCTGGGGTCAAATCTTTAAGAAAAGACTTGGCAGTGTCATGCGTTGACATGATTTGAAAGATCTTAATGCAAAACTTGCGCACTTCAGCCCGCCTTGACTTGTTCTCTGGCATATTCATCACCAATTCCTTCACTAAATAACTAAGCTTTTGCAGATGGGGTTTCAAGATTTTCTTTGTTGCATTGCGGCTGCTTTCATCAGCACTAGAGGAAACCATTGACTTCAATATTTCCATCACCAAATCGAGTGCATCAACTCGGCGAAACTCTGACTTTGCACGGCCACATTTCTCCAAAAGGAAACCAAATAGATGGTGCCCGATCCATGGCTTTCTTCGAAATATTTCTTTCAAAAATTCAGATTTTATTTGAGACCTTTTACTGTCAAAATATCCCACCAAAATCCCTTTGAAAATATCAAAAACTCTCTGCAGTTCAGGCTGAGAAAAATTCCGGGCATCAATGATTTTTAGAATCCAAAAGGTTGAATTCTGAGCAAGGGAAACAATCATTTTGTGACGCTTCCAGGAAGCTGACTGTTTTTTCTTTGATGGAACAGCAGATTTCTTTCTCTTGAATGGTTTTGATGCCAGTTTCAGGTTCTTTTCCAGCAAAGATTCAAGTGCAGGTAGCTGCATGGTTTCGTCTTTAGGAAAGTCCTTTGCTTTGAATATTTTCTTCTGCAGGATTCCCCATATACGCTGTCCGAGCTGCTCGCTGATTTCTACAGTGTGTGGATTGACAAGTGCACGAGCCAAGTTTGTGTACACTGTTAGAACTTCAGGCTTACCTGCAAAATGAAAGCAGGACACAAAATCAATATGCAGCCAAGATAGTGATAATTATTATCTCCTTTTTTTATTTCAGTTGTACGCGCAATTGACAGAGGCAACTTTCCCAAAGGGAGCAAACCAAAAGTTTTCATGATTGCAAAACAATGTATAAACAAAGAAGTTTTGCAACTTAAACTGGAAATTGCACCCCACTGAAGGCAGCAGGTGGCGGAGTCTTCGACACCAATTATCAATCCTCTCAAGGACAATAAGAATCATCGGTAATTCACAGTTTTATGATAGAATCAAATGGTAAACCCATTTCCATGATCTGGCTGATCTCACTATAAACAACAAATTACTTGCCTGGATTTTCATGTAGGTAAATCTCCAGCAATGAAAGGACACGGAGTTTGAACAGAACAAGCTGGGATTGAGCAGTTTCACTCCCAGCCTGATTCTTTTTCTCTCTGAAAATCTGAGCAAGATACGTGTCCATCCGGAACATTGCATCATCATCCATATCCCCATCAGAATCATCAGAATCCTCAGGTGATACTTTTCCAGCTTCCTCAGCTTCGACTACTGCCTCAGAGTCATCTGTCTGCTCTTCAATCTCACCTGTTTCACCAGTCTCAGCTTCATCAATTTCTTCATCTTCTTCTACATCAAGAAAATCTTCATCTTCATCATTGTCTTCACTATCTACTTCTTGATGTCTAGCTGGTTTCAAATCTTTCTTGATGACACGCAACATCTGGAGCAGTCCTTCATTTGTCACATCACTACAGAAATACTTGAAAACCTGAAAACATAGATCCAGCCAAGTCAAAGGCATAAGGTTAATGATGACTGCCAAGGGCAACAAAAATAAGAGGTATTAAAAATATTCTCATACTTATTCTAGTGATTCCTCAAATGGGTTACCTAATGAAAATTAAAGATCCAGCAAATACTTAGAAAGAAGCTGTTATCTCGAAAGACAGGTTTGTCCAAGTAACTAATTCAAAAGTGAGTTACCATCAAGAAATTTTTCATAACTGTATAAGTAAAGGAATAATTAATTAACATTGAGGAGAAGTTTTGCTAATCAAGAAGTTGACCTAATATGAATATCAGCAGCAATGCACATAACTATAAATAACAGAAAACTGCACTATTACGAAAAAATAAAAACATTAAAGCTATTTTGCACGTTCATGATATAAAGAAATATCTCCAGAATCCAGAACTAAATTTATCATTATTGCATGTACCTGTTCAATAGCAGATCGTGAAGGAGCTGATGACTGTGGCAACAATGAAAGGAATGTCTCCACAAGTACATCCATCAACTCAGGATTCTCATCACTACCTAATTCATCTTCCCCTGAGGATTCAAAAAGATCAGAGGCTGGAAAAGCTTTCTTACAGCAAATAATAAGTTCAGACACAGCCTCGGAGAATTCTCCTGGTCGAAGAAGCACTTGGAGCAGCAGCTGGATCAGTAAGTACCTCAGTGCATGCATTCTATTTGCATCTGTACTCTTCCCATTATTCCTTTCCTGGAAGCATTAAAACATGTTAGCAGTTGGACATTTCTCCACTAGACAAAATAATATATGAAGTGAAATATGAGAAAATTTCAGCAAAGAGATAACTAGTTTTACAGGACCATAAATATAAAAGTTAAAAAAACAGCCATGGATCCAAGACTCACCAGGACAAAGTCGAAACCGATAAAACATTTGCAAATAGCAGTTCAAAATTGTCCTGAATCACATCTAAGGCAAAAGCCGACTTACACTAATTATTCAACTTTTCATTTTTAGACACCTAAATACATGTATAATTGCTTAACATTTGGGTGAGATTCCATTGATAATTACATACACCATAAACAAAAATTTGCGTATCCGGTTCAAATTGAATCTGAATAGCAAAATCAGGACTAAATACATTTTTAGAAATATGAACTACTAGAGTAGCAGGCGATGAACAGCAAAATTAGGACTAAATACAGTTACCTCTCTGGAAAGCCTAGTTTCCATTTCTTGCAGTTCTTCAAATGCTTTCTCATCCTCATTACTTAAAGTTCGAAAGAAAGAAACTGAGGGAATGTTGCGTAATGTGCTGAGAAATCGCATGAAGTAAGAGCCTAGATCGTTGGGCTCAAGGCCAGTTGCTAGAGAGCGTGATCCCTCTATCTTTTGAGCACTCGCCAGCAAAAGTTGAATCTGTTCAATACACATTCTGCAAACGGCACTAGACGTGGCTACTTTTGGCCACCTAAATTTCTCCTGCAATTCAAAAGATGTAATCTCAGAGCCAAGAGAGGCCGAGAAAAGACCCTGCACAGCTAAGAACTTCAGAATTTCCTTTTGCACCCGGAACTTTTCTTCAGGTTCCAGCTTCAAATACTTCAAAATACTAGGGAGGGATTCCACAACCCAAATTTTCAAGGAATCAGAATTGCCCACTGCGCTAGTTGAGTCCTTATCTTCTATTGATCCTATCTCTGAGTTGTCATCAGTTGTCTGGCTCTGATCTGAAGGTTCCTCTGAGTTGTGACCTTCATCCACAAATATGTTCATTAAATTTTGAATAAATAGCATACAACCAGCCTCTGTTTTGAACTCTGCCATCAAAGCTTTAACTGTCTTTGATCTTGTGATGTTATCAAATTTTCCATTACTATGTTTTTGCAAAGCCACTATGACAGCAACCCTTCTCACATCATCATTTCCAACCCAATCTGACAATTCTTTCAGAAAATTCTGTGCAACTTTATAAAGCCAAGAATCTTTTGTCGAAAGTATATCCATCAGGCACTGAACAAGCTTGTGAGATAAAACAATTGGAACAAAAGATGCAGGTAGCCTTGGGAGCAGAAGGAGCAGAATATCAAATGCCAGGTGCTTACGATCATGAGAAGACAAAAGAAGTGTTCCCTCAATGATGACCTCACAAAAATTCTGAATATTTCTTTCAGTTTCTTCCATAGAAGAGCTAGACTTGCGACTTTTCTTATGCTTCTTAAGAGAATTAGAAGCTGACACCATATCTTCAGCTTGCAAAACAGTGTCAGGTAAAAGAATATTTACCAGGACTGGCCACACACTGTGAACTCGAGGTTGACAGAATGTTGATTCCTGCCATATTCCACACAAACAGAAATTTGTTTTAGCAGGTCCTATATTCGTTCCTCCATAAACATTACATCAATTATACAGTTATATGTTCAATATTCACCTTCAAGCAGTTAGCAAGAGAGGACAGATGGTCATAGGCAAAGAGTCTGCTAGGGCTAAATAGATGTGGCAAAATATTTCCAAACATCAAGCTATCAACAGATATTTTCTCCTGAATCTTCAAGGCTAAAAGCAAAGCATCAGGATTTCCAACATCCATGGCTCCACCAAACCACTCACGAAGACCAGGAGTCTCAAGTATATGATTCAACAAGGCCTCAGTTGGCAACTGCAATCACAAAATATCAGTAAGAATCAAGATATAATATAGCAAGTTACATGATATCATTTCCTATATGCATTATGCAGATGATATTGACAAATTTGAGAAAGGAAAAGTTTGAAACAGAAAGAAAAGGAGAACTCCAAAAAAACCTTGAAAGATTTACACTAAGTTTTGTAGTAAAACCCTATAATATAAAAGAATCAAGGTTTGTGTTGCATTATGTGGGGTTATATCTAGTTTTATTTGGCAGACTTAAGCAGGAAGCATACATCAGCATTTCCGAGATTATGGTTGATGGCATCAACAGAGTAACAAGTAAGCAGAGAAGTTGAAAGCAAATTAAGTTACCAGGAATGCAACACCAACAATTTAAAACCATAACCTAAAACAAGAAATACACCCATTTGCAAGGAGAAAAACAAATCTGTCCATAATAAAACTTATACATTCAACAATTTTCCACTTATTTTCTTACTTTCACTTCTGTTGAATTCAAATAATTCAGTAATGCCATATAATTTTAGTATCCATTGTGATTATCTAGAAAACAAGAAGATGATGATCCAATATGGCTTACAACTAATAGCCTAATATAATAAGGAATTCACGACCCAATAAAACTGGATAACCATCAAAATTGTCAAGGTAACAAAACATTAAACAGTACAACGATTAACTATTTTGAATAAGTAATCAAATAAGATGATTCAACATTCTTATCTATGAAAAGATAGAAAAAAACAGTTTCTAGCAGGCATCAGACCATGTTCAATGATCAGAAGCATTATGAACAACAAATATATGACGAGTACTTTATCATATCATCAACATGCCAAGAATTTTGCATAATATAGAATCACGTCTCATTATTTATCAAGATAAGATACCTTTTCAACCAAATCTAAAATAACTGCAACAGCAGGCTCCTGCAAATACCGCTTCTTTGATGCAAGGAAGAGCAGAGCACCAGTGAATTCCTTAATGAATGGAGTACTTTGATCAGACATCCACTCTAGAGTCATTCTTCCTGATCGAGCAAGAGCACCATAAGCAAATAAACGACCTAAAAGACAATCCTTTACTTCCTGCAATGCCACAGTAAAGTCATTTTAAGGAGCTTTTTATGAAACAGATAGCAACCTGCCACATATAAACTGATTCTTGCTCACCTGACCCTTCATTGATGAAGAAACTTCCAATAAATCAACTATCAGTTTCAGCAGTGAGTCCAATTTAATGCTTGGAATTGTACTGATTAACACAGTCAAGCCTAATGCAAAACCTTGTCTTGCACACTGGAAAAGCAGAGCCAGAGCACACATGCCACAAAAGTTAGCAGACATCTATACATTACCCGTAACCAATGCAAGTTCATTGTTATCACAAGATAAATTGCTGAATAAATTATTCAACTCTCCAAAAGCTACCCGTCCCTGTGTTTTTTCTAATATTGGCTAAACAAACCAAACTTTCACCAATCCTATTCTTCAGTCACTTACAAATAAAATTTCCTCGTTTTCAATCTAATCAAAGATTTAGTGCTACTTCTTTATTTTTGTCTTTGTGATAAGTACCCAAGTTAGCAATATATAGCCTTGATTGTTCTGTAGAAAAGAATTAAAGCATTCTGCATATATGATAGCTAAATGTGCCATCAAGGCGTTTTTAAACAAGACTCGAAACCCCTGCGTCATTTTACACAAGAAGAAAAATACAACATAAGTTAAATTTACAATTAAAAGAAAAGCAACACACATTACAAGTGAAAGTGAACATACATTGGCAACCGCACTTTCATTACTGAATCCAAGAAGAATGTGATTATGAAAAAAAATATTTCATGATTTAAACCTCAAAAGGAGCAGACATGCCTCAGTTATGCTATATGAACAGGCAAAAGAACCTCAAAACCAGCTCAAGTTAAATAACAGGAAAGTGAAGTTCAAGATGATGTAATAACTAGTGTTGTTTATTGGCCACTTATCAATGCATTAACTTCTTTAAACACCAACAAAGGTTTAATAAGAAAATTTAACTTAAAACTGTGGATGATATTTTCATAATTTAAAATATAAAACACATGCATAGCTTCTGATGACAGAAATTTCCGTGGAATTTGATTAACCATACCTCCCTTGATGAAGAAGCACCACGAATAAGCCTACGAACAGCATATCTCAAAGAAGGTGCACAGTTATTCAAACCATCATCTTTTTCAGCTTCTAATTTCAACGCACCTTCAATCAACTCCTTATTATCAACCATCAGATATGCCTTATGAACCTCCCTTAACTCTCTCACCAATCTTTCCACCGCAGCTTCTCTAACAGAGACATTAGCAGACGCTAAATCTTTAAAAA
Source organism: Ricinus communis (assembly GCF_019578655.1). Classification (NCBI taxonomy): domain Eukaryota; kingdom Viridiplantae; phylum Streptophyta; class Magnoliopsida; order Malpighiales; family Euphorbiaceae; genus Ricinus; species Ricinus communis. The sequence goes on along the minus strand of NC_063261.1, from coordinate 18,525,607 downwards.
CACCAATGTGGAACTCGGGCAATCCATTACTTGAAGAAGCCACAATCTCCGCCCTAGCTTCATTCACTTTCTTATCTACTTCCATTTCTTTGGGTTTTGATTCTTGATTTTCTGAAGATAGGTGGTGTCTTTGTTTGTCCAGTGCTTTCCTTTCTTTCTTTCTTTCCATGGGTTTTACTGAACTTGGAACGGCAGAGGTTCCTCCTGCATTTGCAGGATCATCCCCATGTGTCGTCTGGACATCTTTTTCTTTACCTTTCTTTATTTTCTTTTTAGTAGGATTTGGAACTATTATATCATTCTCAGTATCATTTGTACTATCTATTACCATATTCTCAACTTCCTCTACTGAACTTGAACTTCTTTTTTTGCTTCCCATTTTAACCTGAAATTTTCACCTTCCCATTAAAAAACTAGTATCATACCCCACATAATCAAAGTTCACAAATTTGAAACTAAAATAAAATTGCAGCATACAAACATAAATAAAAGCATATTATTAACTAAAACTACTAAATTGAATTTTTTTTTTAATTAATCCATTCACCATTGCACAATAGAGTGAGCTAAAGCTTTCAATTTTTTAACCGAAACAAACAGAAAACTGATATAAAATGTATAAATAGGAAAAGAAAGCGATATAGAGTACCTAAAAGATATAGGGGAGAAATAGGAATTAGGTTTTGAGTGGATAAGTTTAGGGTTTGGGCAAAGCGGCAAATCAAAAACCCTAACAAGACAGTCAAGGGTATAAAGAAGAAGGAGCTGAAGATGGTGAAGAAGAAGCTAAAGCAGGAAAATTGATTAGCTTAAGCTAAGATGACACAAAATGAGAAAAGCCCATAATATAAAGCCCACTATGAGGCCCATTATGCTTTTTTTTTTTTTCTCTTTTCTTTTCCTTTTCAAAAGCAAAAGAACAAAATTCTCTTTAATTTTCTTAAATATTTTCTTTCCGGATTATGTATTTATATAGAATTAATCTTCTCAATAAATGAAATTATTGTACTTAGATAAGGTTGTTTTATTGGCTTAAGATATTACATTAAATTTTAGGATGATAACTGCTTAAAGAATTACAATATATAAGTGGCTTAATTATAAATTAGATCATATATTTTACATTTCTAGTTGTTTCAAAATCTTAAAATAAATACTCATTCTTTTAATTTATTTTTAAAAATATTTTTTGACGATAATTTTTAAAATTTTACAGTAGAAAAATAATATAGAAAGTTTATTATGCTTACTAAAAGAATAGTAATTATGACTCAATACAAATAGTTTATCATAAATTTAATAATTTGACTACTAAAAATCTTATGTATGTGCATTCTTTCACATATTTTATATCTAAATGCAACAATTTTTTTATTAGCTCACTAAATTTTACGCTAGTAAACATAATTGACTTGTCACGTCATTTTTTTATTGTAATATTTCAAAAATTGTTACTGAAAAGTATGTTTAAAAATAAATAAAAAGTATAGGTACTTATTTTAAAATTTTAAAACAGTTAAATAAAATTGTTAAAAAGTATAAATTCATGATTTATTTAGTAATTAGGCCTATATAATTTTAGAATACGATATTAAAATAAGAGCTTAAAGAGTCATAATAGAGAATTTTAGAGTAAATATTTTTATTAATATCTCTAAATCTCAATTTTATTACAAAGTTCTTTTTTTTTTAGTACTGCTAAAGTTTAATTGGGAGAAAAATTTTATTATATTATGCAGTAATATTATACTATTATGAGTTTTTAAATTCATAAAAATATTTAATTTATCTCAAAAAATAATGTCATATTTATTATTATACAAAAAAATAATATCACATTTACATTTTTAATGAAGTCCTTTTCAAAAGCTGGCAAAGAAATTTTAGAGTTAATAAAATTAAAGTGGAAGGAGTTATGTGATATAGATTGAATTTTAGGGACTATAATAAGAAACACACTTAAAGTTAGGACTACCTGTAAAATTTGCAGAATAACCCTAAATCAAACTAAAATTGCTTTGTAGTTTGTCTAAAATGTGTAAAATTTGGTTTTAGTTTTTCTTTTTCACTCATCAAAGTTTGATAAAACTTAAAAGTGACCAAGTTAGAATTAAGAAGAGCGATGGTTTTCTTTAATTATTGAGGTCAAATTAGAAATTTCATATAATTAAATTTATAAAATTAATTATAAATAAATTAAATTATAAAAAATATATATAATTTTTAAATGAAATTTATATAGTCAAATATATTTCATAAAATCAAAATAGCCATTTCAACTTTTATTAGTTCAGTTTCAATATATTTTATAATAATACATCAAACATAAAAATTCATTTGTACATGAAATGGATTCCTTATACCCAATTTAGGTTGCAATAATTGAAATTCATATACTCATTGTTTGGTAGAGATGGAAATGGAAGACAAAAAGAAGAAGAAGGGGAAGTAAGTTTTTGAAATATTTTAAAATTTTAATTGTTTGAAAAGAAAAGGAGAAAAGAAAGTGAGTAAAAGATGGGTGAAAAATAGTACATGAAAAATAAGGAAAAAAGCCATCTTTTTCAAGCTTCATTTGCAATAGCTATTCTATCTACAGCACACCTATAGAATAGAAGGAATCAATTCCACAATCGACTCAAGAGAAGCATATGAAGGATCAGAGTAGGCATAAGCAAAAGAGTTCTTGGAATCGGTATTAGCTCCTCCATTGTTGGAGGAACGAACAAGCCTTTCCTCTCAGAACCTTTTAAGTTCTTGTTGTCGAAACAGAACTACAAATAAAGCCCTCCTCATTGGTGGGAATGGATATTTGGAAGACTTTTTAAAAGCTTATTCTAAAACTCTAATTCCAAGCAGCTATTTCTGTCCATGCATATGATAATAAATCATGCTTTTCACAAGTTAGATTGGCATAACAACCCATCTTCATGTGCAGCTACTAGGGTTGTTTTGTTATGCTTCTTGCAGAGTGGCGTCCCTTAATATCTTGTATGCTCGTTAGTGCCCTAAAACTTAGTACTAAATTGTGCCTACCTCAGGTAAATGAAGTAGAAAATAGATTAAATAAGGATTATTGTATTTATTAAAATAAGACTTCTACCACAGAGGAGTTAACAATGTACAAATGAAGACTGAAATTATAATGCATATCAAGTTAACGGAATAATAATAACAATAAAGAATTTGGGGCCATTGTCAACCTCTGATATTCCGTTCCACTAAAAGCGAAATATCAATCTCAAAGAGAATGAACAATCAAATCAGAAAATTTTGGTTATTAATATACTAAAATGGGGCTCACCCTCCATATGCAAGTTTTTAGAGGAACAAAAAAAGAAATGACTCCCTAATACATTCATCCTCCACTGTTTTAGATACAAAACCGCTAGAAACCATGTAATCCTAAAGAGAATAAAATTTAGAAGATCCATCTTCAGATGTGGTTTAAGGCAATTCAAATGGAACTAATAGAACTGCTCCCGCTCATTTCTTCACCTCCTCGTACTCTGCTTCAGGAGTCTGCTCTCCGCCCTGGGAACCTCCAGATGCACCTCCAGATTCACCACCACTGCCCTTAGACATGTGCTCACCAATCTTTGACACTGCCTTGTTTGCAGCATCAAGTTTGGATTTGATCTCATCAGCATTCTCTCCCGCCATTGCCGTTCTCAAGTCTGCAAGGGAATCCTCGATCTCCTTAGCAGTTTCAGCAGGAATCTTCTCCCTATATTCGTTCAGACTCTTCTCAATACTGTAGATAGTGGTGTCTGCACTGTTCTTGATGTCGATCAAAGCTTTTCTCTCCTGATCTTTCTGGGCAAATAGCTCAGCCTCCTTAACCATCTTGTCAATCTCATCTTCTGAGAGACCTCCAGATGATCTGATGGTGATCTGTTGCTCTTTTCCAGTGGATTTGTCCTTAGCAGAAACAGTGACTATACCATTGGCATCAATATCGAATGTCACCTCAATCTGAGGCATGCCCCTTGGTGCTGGTGGAATACCCACCAATTCGAACTCTCCCAAAAGCTTGTTGTCAGATGCCATTTCACGCTCACCTTGGAGCACTTTAATACCAACCTGGGTCTGATTATCAGCTGCTGTAGAGAAGACCTGAGAGTGAAGAATCAAGAATGAGATGCAAAAACAACACTATCACTGCTAAAAAACGACTCAAATGGCAGTGCAACACAGACGTCAGGTCCCGAATTAAGTGCCCATCAAAACCCACTTCTAAATTATCTACAAACCCCTGGCACAGGCTGAGTAAGAAGATGCCAGAGTTTATTCTCTTTGTACTCAGTATAACAAGAAATATACATCCAAACATGCATCTTGAAAATCAGCAATCAATATTAGGAACGAAATTGTACCTGACTTTTCTTAGTAGGAATTGTTGTATTTCTGTTGATCAGCCTTGTGAATATCCCACCAAGAGTCTCAATACCAAGTGAAAGAGGAGTGACATCCAGAAGGAGCAACTCCTTAACATCCCCACGAAGAATGCCGCCCTGGATTGCAGCTCCCATAGCAACAGCCTCGTCAGGGTTTACTCCTTTGCTTGGACTCTTCCCAAAGATCTCTGAAACTATCTCTTGAACCTTGGGAACACGGGTCATTCCTCCAACAAGGAGAACCTCATCAACATCCTTGGTCGATATGCCAGCATCCTTGAGACAGTTCTTGCATGGTGCCCTGGTTCTCTCAATCAAGTGATTTACCAAGCTTTCAAATTTAGATCTAGTTAGAGTAATGTTCAGATGCTTTGCACCAGATGCATCAGCTGTGATAAATGGTAAATTGATTTCAGTCTGAGCTGTTGACGACAGCTCTATCTTAGCCTTCTCTGCCGCTTCACGAAGCCTCTGCAATGCCAGCCTATCCTTTGTAAGATCAATGGCTTCAGTTCTCTTGAATTCACTAACCAGGTACTCCAGCAGAGCATTATCAAAGTCCTCTCCTCCCAAGAATGTGTCACCATTTGTTGCTTTCACCTAAAACAAGAACCATTCATCAGATTGATTTCCAGAAGAAGAAAAACTACAAAATCATGACAACATAGTGAAAGAGTATTACCTCAAAAACACCATTGGAGATCTCCAAAATTGAAACATCAAATGTTCCCCCTCCAAGATCAAAAACTGCTATCAGCCCCTCCTTGTTGTTCATACCATAGGATAGTGCAGCAGCAGTGGGCTCATTGATGATTCTCTGCACATCAAGGCCAGCAATTCTCCCAGCATCCTTTGTGGCTTGTCTTTGAGCATCATTGAAATAGGCAGGTACAGTGATAACAGCCTTTGTGACTGTCTTTCCAAGATAAGCCTCTGAAGTTTCTTTCATCTTGGTCAAGACGAATGCACCAATCTGACTAGGGGAATACTGCTGCCCATTGGCCTCAACCCATGCATCTCCATTTGAAGCCCTTACTATCTTATATGGAACCATTTTCATCTCTTTTTGGGTTTGAGGATCATCAAACTTCCTACCAATTAGACGCTTAGTTCCAAAAACTGTATTGGTTGGATTGGTCACAGCTTGACGTTTTGCTGGAGTACCAACAAGAAGCTCTCCTTTCTGATTGAAGGCAACCACAGAAGGGGTGGTTCTAGATCCTTCAGAGTTTTCAATGACTTTGGGATTCTGCACATGATTTCACAAACAATTATAAAACAGCAATAGAAGCATAGAAAAAAAAATTAAACACAAAAGTAGGTATGCCCAATCATTCTTACTTTCCCCTCCATAACAGCAACACATGAGTTGGTGGTACCCAAATCAATACCAATAACATCATTTCCAGCGGGTTTTGAGCTATACAGATAAGGAAATGCATAAATTTCAGCAACAATATTGCAAATTTCTGCATACAAACAATCAAAACACAACTACAAGGTCCACAACTTTACCTGAAAGCTCTTGACAAACTTCCCCAATTATGACCAAGATTAGAAGGGGTCCATGATGGTTTCACATTGCCAGTCAACTGCATAATACATGAGAGTAACTTGCATTTATTAGCTTTGTCAAACAAAAATATCAGAAAACTTATTTATAGAGTAAAAGCTCCACATTTTAGCACTAAATAAGGAAGCATAATAAATCAAGTGTATTTTAGCAAACAATATTAGAGTAGCTAACAGATACCTATAGAAGAAAGTATTTTTAATATCAATTTCAATTCCAATCAAAATAACCAATCTAAATGGCTAAATTAAACAAAAAAAATATGAAATCAAATACCGGAAGATTAAGAATTATATATATATCCAATAAGTTTACCAGATCAAACGAGTTTAACATAAACCTCGCCAAAACCCCCAAACAAAAGTCAGATCACTGATACTGATACTAAATTCGACACAAAAAAAAAAAAAAAAGCTAAACGATGTCGTTTACCCTGGACAACAACAAATAAAAACACTTCATTTCCATTGAAAATCACAACTTCCCAAAGACCCAGAAACGGAAACCGAATAAATCGCGATCAATACATTTAAAAGGAAAGGGTTACACGGTAAAGACGTACACATTTGTAAGCAGAGAAAGGAGCGGAGGCGACATCACGGCGTCGCAAAGTTCGGATTAAAGCAGCGGTGGCCATCGGTGGATCTCAACAACAGAAAGTGTTTAGAGAGAGATAGAGATGAGAAAGCAATGGTTTTTATTGTTGGTGAGGGTTTCTTAGTGCATAGGGTTTAATTAGGGTTTTAGATTTGGGTGTCTGTACTGTCTTTATGAGGCGGAAATGAGGGCTTTCTAGCTGTAGATAGAACATTCTAGATCCATATTATGTAAATGGGTTTTAGTAAGCCCATGGAGGTAAAACAAACGACGGCGTTTTCGCAGGAGAAGGTTGTGCGGGAGGTTGCTTGGGTATTAGGTTAGAAGAGTTAGGAGTAGATGTGTTGCCACGTTGGTCCAAAAATGTGGCTGTCTTCTCTACCTTTTCTAGAGATTTCCCTTTCCTCTCTTGTTTTTGTCCAAAGTTTTCAGATGTCAAACATTTGAACTAATATTTGGGAGTGATTTAGAGATTCTTTTCTTCTATTCTAAATAGGAGTGGCACTTTTACTACTTGAAAATTCTTGCAATTGTGTTTTATAATTTTTATTTCTTCAAAATCCTTATAGCATTGATAACTCTATTTTTGTCCAAATTGTTCAAGATTTTAAAGCCCTAGCTAATTTTATTTTTATTTTTATAAAAGGTTAAATGATATTTGAAAATCCAATTCTTAAAGGAGAATAGAGTTTTTTTTTTTATTTTTTATTTTAAAAATAAAGAATCAGATAATTAAAAGTGAAATTCTTATTTCGTAAAACAATGAAAAAAGATTAAAGTTGTAGAGAAATATAAAAAAAACTTGAGTACAAATCACAAGGCATTTTAATAAAAAAAATTATAGGGATCGAACATATTAAAAAATGTAAGATTTTTATATAAACTGTTTAGGAAGATGTATTCAATTAAGATTTTATGATTATCTCTTATCCAAACGGATTAAAAAAATTTAATATTATTATCAATATCATATTTAGATAGATTTAATTTTATTATTCAAAATAGCTACCTATTTTAAAATTTTATATTCAACTTTTTAATAAAATTTAAATAATTCAATCTAAAATAAAAGATGAAGATGATAAACATAATAGGTGATATTCAAATTTAACATAAACTGGTCTTAATAGATCAAACATGGTGTTATAGAGGGATGTCAAAACCATTAGAGAATATTTTGAAAATTTTATGAAATTATGAAAATAAAAAACATTAGTTAACTAAATATGTATATGAATTAACATTTATCTATGATGATAATAAAAGAAAGCAAGAGGAATGGGTGATGATGATTTCCACAATGAGGTAGGATGAGCCGGGCTAAACTTGAAGAAGTAGGCTTGGCCGGCCTGAACTGACCTGGCCCCCAGCCTCTTCTTTCAACAGGTGAACTAACAGCAAGAATCCTAGTAACAGATGCAACCACGCTACACCTAACAAACAAAATGCACAGGCGGATGAATCAAAGTCCTCAACTGAATTAACAGCATTCCCATTTCTCTTCTATTCTTCAAATCGAAAAATAAAAAAAATGGAGCAAACCCTTTTTAATCCGTCAATCTCCATGCCCAAATCTTTCTATCACAAACACATAACAATTTCTTCCAGAATTCAATGCCAGCTGTCTACAAATTCCCCCTCCTCCAACACCAAAACCACCACCGTCACCGTTCCTTCAAAGAAAACAATGGGACCATACACAGGAAGAGATCCAAATGTGAAGAAACCAGAATGGTTAAGACAAAGAGCACCGCAAGGAGAAAGGTTTCAAGAGGTTAAACACTCACTTTCTAGCTTGAAACTTAACACTGTATGTGAAGAAGCACAGTGTCCTAATATTGGTGAATGTTGGAATGGAGGTGGTGATGGTATTGCTACTGCTACGATTATGCTTCTTGGTGATACTTGTACTCGTGGCTGTAGATTTTGTGCTGTTAAAACTAGTAGAAATCCTTCTCCTCCTGATCCTCTGGAACCTCAGAATACTGCCTTGGCTATTGCTAGTTGGGGGTGAGTAACTTCTTTTCTTCTTTGTTTCCTTGTTATCTTTGCTTAGAAATGTCTGCTTCTATATGCTAATTAATTTATTGCTTTGAGCTAATCTAAAGATTATTTCTTTCATCTATTGCTTGCTCTTGTGCATCTGGATCTTATAATTATCACGTTATAGATGACTGTTTTAATGAAAACCATGCTTTCTATTATTTTCTAGAGGTGATTGTCAGGTGAAAGATCATTGATTTCAATCAGTGTACCGGTGAGGTCCGGCTCACTGGTACTAGAGTCTTTGCTGCGAGGTCTAAAGTGCAAACCCCTGTGAGAACCCAATTAACCAAAAAAAGAAAAAGCAATGTATAAGGCGCTTCTGTTATCATGCTTCTCTCTATATGCGCGATAGTTTTTCTTTTATTTTCTTTCCCTAATTACTGATGAGACTAATTTAAACTGGACAATTTGGCAATTTATGAGCTGTTGGGTTATGTTGAGTTATTGACATCTTTGTTGCTTTTTTTTGTTCATTGCAAATTTTTATTTCTTTGCATATTCTGTAATACTTTTTTTTTTCCGAATCATTTTTCAGCGTGGACTATATTGTTCTGACAAGTGTAGATCGTGATGATCTCCCCGATGGTGGAAGTGGGCATTTTTCCGAGACTGTTCAAGCTATGAAAGTCTGTATTCTTATCACCATTTTTGTTGAGTTTATTGTTCTCATGTTATTGTTAGTACTATTGCAAAACAGCAGAACATGGATGACTGATTTGACTTCTTTTTCTCAGAAACTCAAACCTGAGATTATGGTGGAGTGTCTAACCTCTGATTTCCGCGGTGACTTAGAGGCTGTAGAAACTTTGGTACATTCAGGACTAGATGTCTTCGCGCACAACATTGAGACTGTGAAACGGCTTCAACGAATTGTTAGAGACCCTCGAGCTGGGTGAGTAGCATATGTGAGCATGGATTGAAAATTCACTTGTCTTAGATTATGTCAGGTGCTAGTTATTTTTTAGGCTTTACCTACTATATTTGGAAGTTGGAACTTACTTGAAACTTAGTTGAACCATAATAGGAGCTTTAATGGTTGGTTCCCAGTATATCAACTACAATCTCTGGGTTTTTAAAAGTTAGGTCAACCAGAAACGAAAGTTGCTTGTTGAATTCATGAGTTGAGTGATATGTGAAAGTAGAATCTTAAATACGATGGAGAACACATACTGGAGTCATATGAACACACATTTTGCTTGAACTACAGAATATGCATTTACCTATTCTAGTTAATGATGTCATATTCTTGATTTGAAACAAGAAATTATTGGTACAGTTACTGGAAACGCTATCAATTTGCTCCCAAAAAAATTGGGTGCTCAATGTTATTCTAATTTGTAGTTTGATGATGCAGGTATGAACAGAGTTTATCAGTTTTGAAACATGCAAAGCACAGCAAAGAGGGAATGATAACAAAATCTTCTATTATGTTGGGTCTTGGGGAAACTGATGACGAATTGAAGGAAGCTATGGCTGATTTAAGGGCTATAGATGTTGATATCTTGACACTTGGACAATATTTACAGGTAACTTGATATGCTTTTATTTTCATGTCTTTTAGCTTGATTACTACATGTGTAATATTCTGAGGGTTCTGATAATCTTTAGCTCAAAGCATGCCCAGAATTTGTTTTCTATTTACTTTGCAGATTTTAGTCTTACTGCAGTTTGCATCCATAGTGAGTCTGAAGTTGCCAAAAGATAGATTATGTTCACTGGTTAGCTGCACAAGCATTTATTAGGTTATCTTGTTATGCTATGTACTTGATCAACTCGACTCTGTAACCATTATTAATCAAACAGTGGTTATGCATTGCAGCCAACTCCTCTACACCTGACTGTCAAAGAGTATGTTACACCTGAGAAATTTGCTTTCTGGAAGGAATATGGAGAGTCTATTGGCTTCCGATATGTAGCCAGTGGGCCTATGGTAAGCTCTTTATGACTGCATAGAGAACTTTTATATCTCAGGGTTTTATCCTCTTCTGAATGTACATATTGGAAGAAATACAAGTTGTTATGTTGGCGGCTGCTTGGAATTCATTTGTGCTATGAATCTTAATTGTTTTTTGGGAGTGAGGTGATATTGACTCTGCTTGTACAAGATAAGAAAGGGAAACTATCATTTAATGGATCTCAAGCTTATTTGGCTGTTCCAAAAAGAATTTTTACTGAATGAATCTTCACACTATCTCAACATGTTAATTTCCTTACCAAGCATATTTCTTTTGTCAGGTCCGTTCCTCTTATAGGGCAGGGGAGCTGTTTGTTAAGACAATGGTGAAAGAAAGGTCAAGCAACTCTGCTGCCAAACCCTAGTGGTATTTTATGATTGGTTCTACTCTTCAGCTTCCAACTATATGGTCAGCAAAGCAGCAAGTTGGTGGCTGCCCACAAATCACTGTTCTAGTTTGATATCTAAATTGCCTGGCATGGCACGAAAAATTTTGTATTTATTTAAAAATTTAATTATATAATGTTCAGCATTAGCAAGTTTGAAGCGAATCTCTATATTGTTATTAGGATGTAATGCTATTTCATCAATATTTCTGAAAGAAAAGGTCAATATATAAGAGTAACCTGCAGTCTTTCGCAGCAGTATTGGTTAATTGCTAAACCAGTTTCTCATGCTTCTTGTGCTCAAAGCTATTATGATCTGCATTTTTCACCCATTTCACTTGCGCACACAAGTCACCAACTGCTTGAGGATTGGAAGTGAGAGGAAAGGCTACTAATTTCACAGCAATGCTGATGAGTTAGCACATCCCCATTTGTATGATTCCCTCATGAAAATGGGAAAGAGTTAATGCTGTTTAACACATCAAAGATCTACAAGAAACATCAGGGATATTGCAGCAGTTAGGTTGCTCTTAATATATTTGAAGTTCATCATCAAGCAAATCATTTCATCCAAATAGCCGAAATGGGAAGTGCCATTTGGTTTCTTCTGTTCTGAACTTAATTGATCCATTTGCTTTGCTGCAAATGATTTAACTATGCCTGTGATTCATATATCTTGAATTCCAACACCATGAAAGACAAAATTTAGTTCATTCTCATCCTTTAAGAAGTAAATAAAAAGGGAGAATCAGGAGTGCACTAATTTAAGAACATACTGATGCCACATGTGAACGAACAGATAAATAGACACTGTAGAGATTGAAACGCCTTAGAAGCAACATTCATTACCAAATCTTAGATGAAATCATGATTAAAAGAACATCCTAATGTACATATATTTAAAAAGGTACATGTTAAAATCTGTACAGTGTGTTAAGGATTCCAAAAAGAATCAATAAATTACAAGCCATATGGAGAACGAACAGAATCAATGAAAGAACAGGCTCATCTAAGAACTCCACCTCTTATCCAGACAGAGGGCAGTGAGAAGAACTGCAATTTGTGAGGCAGGGCCAATGATTTTATTGACAATTCTCTATCTTTGAGAAGGCATATGCCATTGAAGAACCAGTTAAAAAAATCTGATTCAAAGGCTGAGATGAGAAGTTTCTTCCAGGAGTTATATGTCTTAAGGATACAACGCAAGGTTTGAGTATAAATCAAGATCAATCAACAGAACCTGAAGCACAAGGATATCATCAGAGTTCTTTTACTACTCCTTCAAATGCGAAGGTAACCCCCTCTTTCTTCACCTTCACGGGTTCTCTTGAGAAATGACTTCCTGTTGAGGGACCAGCTTCTTTTTATAGCCCTGCTCCTCCTCCAAGCAGCTACACGAGCATAAAGTGAAGGGAATAGGAAGCATAACAGCAGGAGAATTAGCATTACCAGACAGAGAAACATTACATTTCGGAAACCATCTTTTAACTCTGGGTCCCTTTGCCCTGTCCATGGAACTCCTCCCACGTTCATGCCAAACACTGTTAAAGAGTGTCCAGAAAGAGTGATTGGTATTAGATGCTTTTCACTATCCTGCTTGGCAGATTTTAACTAAATACTATAACCAAATACTGTACCAAGAAGAAATGTTTACCTCCTGTAATTATAGACAATGGAAGGAATACAATCGAAAGAAATGAAAGATAATACAGTTTCCTGTTTATTTGCTCGGACTGCCAGCTATCCAGACCTGCCTGAATTGCCGTGACACGATTTGCAATGAACCCCACATTCTCTTTCAGCCTCCTCAGTCTTCCAATTAACTCTTCTAAGGAGTTAATATCTTCATTAGAAAACCAGCTTTTTGAAGAACATTTTTCTTTTACTCGTGGAAATACTTGCTCCCCATGTGCAATGACCTAAGTTCAGTTAAAACACAAGAAAACGTCCAATATAAAGTAGACACAACCTTTAACCATGATATGTTGACTCTCTAAAGAATTGAAGTCAACTAAATAAAAGGCTTCAAGCTTCATGCTTTCTGCTATTCTGTTTCCAGAGTTTAAATTTATGTACGTGCTACTCAAAAGCTTAAATCTGGTTTGATACCAAGCAATTACATCTTTTAAACTCCCTCCTATCTTCTGTTGCTAGCCAGGATGATATCAAATTGGGACAGAAATTACCTGTAGCAGACGCTGCAGATTAATATGCATTTTGGGGAATCTTCTATCATCCAGCATTTGTTTCTTCAAAGCAAAACCGCCTGCAATATGCCAAATAAACAATGCTTAGCTCCATTTCAAAAGCCAAATGAACCATGCAAATCCAATCAATGAGTGACATGAAGTTGTGTGCGTGTGTGTGTGTGTGAGAGAGAGAGAGAGAGAGAGAGACCTTGAGCTAATGTTAAGCACGTTACTGACTGTGATCGACCTTTCTTCATGATCCAAAAATGTTAATTCAGATATCAAAGGTATCAAGACGCTCATGGTTTATGTAATTGTTGCTTTGATGCTAATGCAAGAATATCAAACCAACAACCAATTGTTCTTCATTTTAAATTCCATTGTCAGAATAGCTAAGTCATCATCACAAAATAGCTATTAATCTTCCAAGATGGGGTAATATTGGTAGCAGTCTTACGACTATTTCAAACTTATTTTATCATATTTGGTAAAGGCAATAAAACCCTCTGATTAGTAGTCTGTAGAGTGTCTACTATTTGCACATCAGAACAAACACATGGGCAAAAGCTCAAGGAGCTTAACTATAGATATGATCCACATAGATGCTTCATATAGGTACAACCATAGTCCATAGTCACCAGCTAAAGAAACTGAAGTATTAGTGGAAGGGGGACTTGCATTGCCAGAAATAACTGGGATCGCCTGTGGATGTCTCACTATAAGAGGAATTGGTAATATTCAATAAGATAAAGAGCTGCCATAGCAAAATGAGAGTTTTTTTTCCTCCCTGGCCATGCAAATTAATGAAACGGAAGATATCAATAATTCTACTTATTAGTTGCAAAAAGAAAAATCATACTTGTGGAAAAACATGTTCCAGTGATGGAGTTTTGTCAATGTTGGATGTTTTCTTTCACATAGATAGCTTATTCTTATCTCTCTAATTTAAAATTTTGAATAGAATACCATGATTTCCTAATTGAAAGATTTTTGCATTTAAATGGTCTTCACGGATATTTATCTTTTCTAAAGTTACCAGAAATCTGGTAACTTAAAGATGACTATAACACTGTTAAAAATACCAACTGCAATATCTCAGATGAGATACAGTTAGATTCATAGTTCTTTTTCAGACATCCAAACATGAAGCAGCAACATTGAAGGAGAGCAGTAGTCATATGTCTAAGTCTAATCAGGAAGCATACAGAAGGAGAGCAAAAAATAGGATCTAGATTTTACCTTTGTCAAGTTCAAGCTCCACAGAGTCTAGCTCAATCTCGAGTTTAGTCACCATATCTTGAAGGTGATCAATATGTGTGTCAACAATGTGAACAACAAGATTTGAGACAGATTTTGGAACAGGATTATCGGCTTCCTCTGAGTGGTTCATCGTTAGTAAGAACTCAAGAACATGCTCCTTAATCACAACCCTACTTTGTTCCTTGTGCTCCCCTCCAAAATATGAGGGAGTCTCCACACTAGGAATCTCCGAGAGTAGAGATTGACCCATTGGTGAGAAACCCAATCTAGGAACCCGGCCTAACGACACTGTAATAACTGAATTCTCGGTAACTCTGGCAGCTAATCTAAACGTAAAATCACTTGAAGGAGGACCAGGAGAATTAACTCTGAAGACAAGTGCCCCATCAACAAAGCCACAATAAGGTCCATTGCTAACTAGTGTTAGAATGTCTTGGAGTGTCAAAGGAGGGCAAAGAACATCAATGAGGCATTGTGCAGATAGAGAAAGTTTCTGATTACTTTTTGGAAGTTCTACATGGTACCAACAGAATTCATTTCCTCTGCCTTCTGCAAGGTCCCATTCTTTGTTGTAATAATTTCCATCACCATCAAATATATAGGCTTTTTGTCTCACCATACCCGGAAAACGGGATTGATAGAAAGGTCTACCCATAAGAGGAGTGTCTCCAGAGGCCTCTCTATCCGTCTCCTCTGATTCCCCATCTCCCATTGACCCTATCCTACCTAGATCCATATTTTTGCAGGCTTCTTGACTTTGCAAATCAAACAATTCGGGTTCAAGAATCCCTTCTTATTCAATCCAAAACAGTATATGCAGATAACCATGAACCAATCAATTTTGAAATGCCAGAGAAGAACCAAGAACCAGCATTATATATCCAAGAAAAAGACAATAGAAACTGTTGACTAAATTTGTAAGAAGAACAATAATCCTCCTCAAGAAACTCCCAAGATTCCAAATTTAATCATTCATTTATCCCCTGAAACAATAAAACAAATATAAAGTCCCAATCTCTAAGCTGCTCTATTCAACATACAATACAAGCTATACAAAGGATAAAAGAAGAAGCAACAACCAAATGCATTACCTGATGAAATGAGTCAAAAATTTGGAAGCAAACACCAAAACGAGGAAAAGCCAGATCAAAAAATTAGCCAAAACCACCAAAGATCAAAAATTTAACAACGCCCAGAATTCCTTTTGGGACATATGTTGAAAAAGACTGGTGGGTTAACGACCAGACAAGATTGAAACTTTCAAGAAACAATATAAAATAGGACAGGTTTTGAAGAATTGTTATATTGTCCTGAGAAAACAAAGATAGCATATCAAAGATCACGTGTTTTGAAGGTTCTAAGAAACTTCCCATTCAAATTTTACTCAAAAAATAATCAATAATAGAAAATTTTAGAAATAGAATAGAAAATAATGTTGACAAAAGCTTTTTACCAAAATAAGAAAATATCAGTACTGCTCACGTTCTTGGTAAAATACTAAGGCTAATTTCAAGGTTTGATTAATTATTAATAAGTGGATATATAGTAACGATATTATGCTCCGATTCTGTAACCACTGGTGCAGAATTGATGCTTTTGCTCTGCTGCTATATTTTAGGACTTTTTATAACCCAAATCGATAATTACAAATATTCGCATGCCATAGTAAACGAACGGACAATTGGTCAATTTGCCCCTTGAACTTGTGTCACGTGTCAACTGGACTCACATTCATTTTTCCCAACAATTAGGCCCACAGCTCCTATTTCGAAGCCAAATCATTCCAAGAGATAAATACATAAAAATTACATAAAAATAACATATGGTTTCATCATTTAAAATTTTTTAATATGTACTTTTTTTCATACAAAAAGAAACATCTGATTAAAAATCGTGATAAAAATAAGTATTTTACAGTTAAAACTTATCAATTGGTAAGAATTTAGCCATTATAATTATATTTCTCCTTTTTAATAATGGGTTTAGAGCTTAATAATTCAAAATCTTATTGTTTGGTCGTTAAATATATTTCATCGGATCAATTACTTTTTAAATCATAATCTAATAGTCAAATATTAGAATTAGAAATAATCAAGTTACAAACTCATCTTATCAAACACAGACAATATAATAATGATTGTCGATCAGAGTGAAGGTGGCTAATTTTTGAAAATCAAAACTTTTTAATAATAAAATATCTTTGTATCACGAATTGTAATCACGTATCTCTTTTTCAAAAGAAAAATCACATACTAAAAATTATAAGTCAGTAAAACTATACGGTACTCTTTTTTTGTACTTATCTCTAAATCCAAACCTTGATCTTATTCAATGTTTATATTATACGCGGTGGTCAAAGAATGTGAATCGAATATTTATTAATAAAATAATTTTATTGATATTAATTAGTTTATTAATGTTAGATAAAGATGATAAAGTAGCAGTAGTAAATATAGAAAATGACAATAATGAAAAATGATGAGAAAAATAATTGGTAAAAGAAATAAACTAAAAAAATAAAATATTTTATTACAAACAAGTTGAGAAGAGTATTTGGGCCTTTGTCCCTAAAAGAACTAGAAACACCGTTTTTCTTTGTTTTCTTTCAAGTAAGCATACTAGTGGAAATGGGTTAAATTCATTCAATAAATAATTATTCGGAATTTATTCTCCACTCATTTAAAATTTGATTTCATTATTCATATTCCTATTAAAATCCGTTTATATACCATTTGAACTCATATATATTATATTATATTTTATAAATATTTAATCAAATAATACATACCTTAGTCACCAAATATCCATTTATATAAACAAATTTAGATAATAAAACAGGAAATATCTAATAAATTTGTTTAATATATAAATTTTAATAAAATAAAAAGATAAAAGTGAAAATTAATTAAATATAAAAAAAAAAATATTCTATAAAATTAACTCTAATCAAATCAAAATTAAAAATTAAAAATAAGCATTTCTTCCTACAAAATATAATTTATTCCAAAATTGACAATAAAATAATGCTACACGTCTCAACGTTTACTTATATAATGAGTCATGTAATAATTCAACTAAACTATTAATAGGTAATCCTACTAACCATACAGGTTGCTTCTTAACAGCCTTTTAGATAATTAGCTTCCCGTTGAACTAACAAATCAAGTTTTTCTTTTATGAAAACACTTAATCGCTTGATTATTCGTTTTATTTTTAAATAGAGATGTTCATAATTTGGTTAATTTTGATTGGGAACTCAAAAAAATTGATAGAGAGTTTCGATTTAAACATTTTTGAACCAAAAAATAAACAAAAACTATTAGCTCAATTAACTGAATAATATTAACCGCTTTTTGAATAACCGGAGAAAATTTTGAAAAAGAAAAGCTCTGGAAAATAAGTATATAAAAGAAAAAAGTACTAGGATAACTGTTTAATTGATCAGCTAAACCTGTTCACTGGTTAGTTAATCAAGAATCTAAAAGTAAAAAAAGAAAAAAATCAGCTAAGTTACGATAGTTATTTTAGAAAAACATTGAAAAGTAAGAAATTTTAAATAAAATAAAATAAAACTGACTAATTCATATAATAAGAGACTTTTAATTCAATTTCAATTGATTTTTCTAATCACCCATTATTTTAAAAAACTAAGTAGATAAATGGTATTCTGAAATTATCGTGTTAATAGAAATAGTATTCTAAACTCAATTTTAGTTCAATTGGATCTCTAATCTTTGTGTTTTACCATTTTTTAAACTTTCATAATCAATGGTTAGAATAACATCTTCAAATATCACCGTCAAAATCAACTATCATTTTCTCACCATCTTTTTTTTTTTTTATATTAAGATTTTAGCCCCTGAAACTATTTATCCCTTATATGTACTTTCTTTCTCCTTTTGTTCAACTCCGTTCATCACACATCTCACCACCGAACTCTAAAAAATCATGAGCAAATATCATCTTCAATCTCTATACACGTTAGTAACATAAATTGAGTTGTTAGTCTTCAGATTTTTATTATTGAATAAAGAGAAAGATGTTGAAAAGTTGCCTTCATTATTCAGACCAAACTAGCAACGATTTAGCCACACTTCACCCTCAATCGACTCCTTGACATCCAAAAGGCCTACTTGGTGAGTGTAGACGATGGTGTCGAATATTGCTGGATGGTGTTGACGTCAACGATTTAGCCAAAATCAAATGCACTAAATGAATTTGTTGGTGGGAAGAACTAAGGATGAGAAAATTGAAACTTAATGGATTCATTCAAGTTGTTAGAGAAAGTAAAGAGTAATGAACTAGTTAAAGAAAGTGAGTGTACTCATCCTTCCTCAACCAAGATATTAGAGGGACAAAATGATTAAATTTTTCAAATAAGTTGAATTCTATAAAAATGCAAGAATTTCAAACAAAATTATTCATATGAATTTCTCAAAATGCGTATTTAAATGAGAGTGCAGAAGATGCACTGAACGTATATTAAACAAAAATTAAAAAAAAACAAAACCAAAAGTTAAAAGGTCAATAGAATAAAAATCAAGTTTAGGGGGTTGATTTTAAAAATAATAAGTTTAGGGGGTCGAATTTAAAAACAATAAGTTTAGATGGATCATTTATGTCTATCCATTTTAAAAATGCAACTTCAACTAGACTGGATCAAGCTCGTCCGTGAAATTCCCAAAGCTAACATTTAAAACCTACTGGAGCAGAGCCTAATCCTATATGGATCTGGTCCATATTAAAAAACACTTGGTTCAGACTAGCTTTACATGGAGCCACTTTAGACAATGGCTTGTTATGCTCACCACACCACACCTAGACCCATATAAAGAAGAGCTAGACCATTATTGATAACTTCTCACAGGCAAAGACCTGCACTAATCAACTATGATAAAAACCCAAGAAGTCCAAACAATGTGGACAGATGGAGACTAGATCTATGGCTGGCAATTCAAGTTGTTATGTCATAAATGTATGGTGTTAATATGTAGATATATTACAAAGTGGCTAAAATCATATTTATGTTTCTAAATTTTGGTTATTTAATCAGTATAATATTCTAATTTTTAATTTAATTTAACAGACACTTAAATTTACTTTTTTTTTGATATTATAATACTTTTTGATATGTGTTTTATTTAATACATCCATATGTATTGTACAAAAGTGTTTAAATATTGTTAAAAAATAACGTCTAAAAGTATGTTATGTTAAATTAAAAGTTAAATGTGTTTAGATATTGAAAAAAAGTAAAAAACCAGATATTTATTAAATAAATATGTTAAACTGATTAATTAATACAAATTCAGAGACATAAATATATATTCAACCTTACAAAAATAATAAACTTTATTTAAATTCATTTATTAATCATGTCAATAATTTTAAACCCTAATACAAATATAGCTATTAAGCATGTGATCTCTAAACCTCTTTAACCATTTAATTATATAGATAAAATAAATATTTTACATAAAATAATATCTTTATAATGATAATAGTAATAATATATGGTGTTTAAATTTTTATAAATAACATGTTTAAGCTTAATTATTTTCTTAAAAAAAGAAAATACTAAAATAAACTTATTATTAGTTGTAGGTTTTGTATCATACATTAATATAAAAGTTTGAAGTAACTTGAGGTTTCCAATAGGTTAGGAAAAATGGAGCCATCAGCCATTTTTCTAATGTGGAAAATCAAAGTATCCACACACTGATTATGAGTTAATATTACAAAAGTGACAAATTACTTTTATGATGAAAATGATACTTAAGAACATGAGAGGACCCATTTGAGGATCAATGGTGGTTGAAGCCCCTACTGAGATTTAATTATTTTTAAAAAATGTGGTTAGTTAATTACATAAAATAAATATTAGAAAAAAGGTAAATAGAGAAACATAGTAACACTCTAATGTTATTGTATTTTCTAAAAAAATATTAGTATTATTTTTTATGTTTTAATATTGAATAGTGTTTATATTAAAAATATAATTCAAAATATCAAAATATAAAACTCAAAAATGGTTATTATAAACCAAGATTTTTTGTTATTTTTTTTTACATATTTTATATTAAAAATAAATATAAATTTTATTGTCTAATATATATATATATTATATTTAATGTGGACATATTATTTGACAAGGAGATATTGAGAGTCTAGCATTAATATTATTGACTTGTTGTGAGGAGGGTTCACATTATTTTTTATTTGTTTCTTCCACTACCTTTAAAAATTTATTTATTTATTTATTTATAGCAATATACATGTTTTTTAATTTATAAAAATAGATGGATTGTTTTTGAATTTATTGGAGCTCAATGGCCGTACCATAAAAGCAAGAAATTCTCACTAATATTAATGGATGGTGATAAGAGATTGAAATTTGAGGTTTCTCTAATCCCTAATTAGTAGGTGTGATTATGTTTGATTATTTTAGGAGCCTAAAAGCCGATCAATTGGTTTGAAAGTTAAACCAACAAATAAACACTTCCGTTCAATTAATTAAAAATAGATTGAGAAAAAAGAAAATATATATAAAAAAAATAAAGTCAATTAATTGGAAAAATATAACAAAATTTGAAAAAGATCAATTGAAAACTAAATTTCTTAAAAATAAAAATAAAAATCAATTCGATCTGATTCAAACAACCATTTTTTATTTAATTTTTAATCGGGTTTCAGTATTATAAAATATATACTTAATTATTTATTATCAATTTAATTATTTTTATGTATGAAAAAAATAAACAAATAAACTTCAAGAATCTTTTCACTCCTCTTGGGCTAAAGGGACATGATATTGACGCAGTGAGCAGTCACTGCTGTTGATTTGTAGAAAAAGAAGGCCAGAGAAAATTGACTTAGAGGCTGGTCAATTAGATAAAGACAGCCTTCAATTAAAAGTAAAAAAGAAAAGAAAAAAAATCAGACAGCCTGGATTATCATGTGATGATTGATAGATAGATAGAGTAATAAATTGGAATTTCTTTGTAGATTCTGAATCTTCAAGGATCGTTGAAAATATTTCATCTTAAGCTTCATATATACACTATTCACAATTGATTCATTAACAATTTTAAATACCGATTTTTATTCGATAAAAGATTATATAGTTATGAATCGGGATAATAAAAATAACGAATCATTGGTAAAAAATATTTTGATTCATAAAGTATCAGTTATAATTATTATATTATTTATATCTGATAATATAAAATTAAAATTTAACAATTTATATTTTCGTTATTTGGTTGTTAAATCGCGATTTAATAAAATTATTGTTTCGATGAGATTAATTTTATAATTAAATAATAATATTATGAATCGTTTAAATTTTAAATTTAAGTTATTAGACACAAAAAATACAATAGTGATGACTTATGAAAGTTACGATAGTTAAATATTTATAAATTAAAAAAAATTAACAGTAAATACTTAATTTTATTACAATTTATATAAATCTTCTCAAAAAAATATATTTAAATTATCAAAGAGAAAAACCAAAGTTTCTGCTTCTTGCTTTAATTTCTTTAAATTACAAAGAGTAAAAATTGCAATTTGTTGAACTTGCAGTCGCCATTTCCTTGTTCTGTTTTTTTTTTTTAAATAATAATAATAATAATAAACAAGAAGAAGAAGAAGAAGAAGAATTGAAAGCCATTGCATGCAACTACGTTCAACTTGCATATATGTATTTGAGGTGGGGTTTCAAGCACACATGCAATTGACTTGGCTAGTCAAAAACGATGGCTTAATCACTTTTTGCTCGTCACTTTTCCCATTGCCCTTCTGTTTTAGATCGCCACTAACACAATAACCCTAAATTAAGTGAGAAACCAACCTTTGGCTCAATGGACAATTTGGATCTTTCAGTGTGAAGTCAGAGTTTGCTGCCTTTTTCGTTTTTCAGTTCACTTGTTTTTGCCCATCTCTTTAGAAATGTCTAAATTCTGGATTATTAATTTTCATCATTGTTTATGGAAGGAAGAACTCCAACAATATCATTAAAGTAATACATCAGTAGAAACTTCTTTTTTTTAAAATGTAATACTAAAAACAAATTTTAATATCTATCGTAGTCGAAAGTTCAAAATCTCATCTCCATCTGTATTTATGTATAATTAAAAGCAATTTATTATTATTATTATTCATATATTTTAAAGTAAGAAATTCTGGTGGTAAGTTGCTGAGCTATAATATTGCTTGCTTGATAGTATACTCCCATTAAACAGGCTTGCCACTCCATTAATTTTGCTAAATGCTTGTGGCTAATTACAAAGACTATATATATATATATATATATATATATAGAAGGAGGTGAACTTTTATGGGAGTCATGAAATACCTTTGCACAGCCAATGCTTTATCTTTTTGTCAATGATATTTCAAGTCATTTAAGGTTTTAATTTAACACTAAGAATATATTCGAATTAATAGCTTTTTAAAGTGAGTTATTTTTCTATAAAAGAAAAAGATACAAGTAAATGTGCGCAAATTAAATTTATAGAATAAAAAGTAAAGCTTACATTGAAAAAGAAAAAAAAAAAAAGAAAAGAAAGTAAAGCATATAATATTATAAAATTGTTATGTCCTAAACAATGTTGTCTTAAAACAATCATATTGCCCAAAAGTTTAACATATTAGGTGAGTCCTCAATAACAGTTTTACATCTCTAACACATTTTGTCACATGAATGCTAACCCATTTAAAGTGTGCAAAGCGCAAGTCTATTTTATCTTATAAAAATTATAAAATTACATCAAGATATTATTGCCAATAAAAAATTTAAACTATTAGGTGATGTTCTAAAACTAATTTATATCTCTGACAGTTGTAATACCCCATAATATGGATATGTAAATCTCACTTCTCAAGATATGTGTATTGGTGAATTCTTCTAGAGCTTGGGGTCCTTCTCTGAAGCTACCCTGTCAATAAAGAGAGAAGGAGGTCAGCGAGCCAAATCGACTCTTTTTTCCAATTGACTCTCCGACGATCGAAGTTAGATAATAAAATTTGATAGGAAAATTTGATTGGGATAGAGATGAACCGTAAAAAATGTAGTTTGTACATGTGAAAGATGAGTATTTATACTTGATCGGTGGTAGGGATGATTCAGAAAGAAAAGAATTTTCTCTTTTTTAGGATAGAATTAGCTCAGAGACACGTCTTTAGTCTAGATTCTTATAATATCACTAGAGAGTTTTACGATATTTTTAAGGCTTTTTCGACTTATTTAGAGTTTAGACAACCTTTAACTGATAAATCTGATGATATATTTCGAGATGACATCTCAAACTTTAGCCCTAGTCTATAATCTTCGGTCAAAATCTGACAATTTGACATAGCGGATTATCCTATAATATATAGTATCTTATAGTCAATAATTTATAGTGTAGATAAAATAAAATTCTTGGAGATCAGATTTGGAGTATTATTTTTAGATAGAAATGCATGTAAGAATTTACCATCCCCCACCCTCATCATATTCACTTGGTTTTGCATTGTCTGGCTTATTATATCCTATCATGTGATATTTCTCACTCTATATATGACAGATTCAGTTGACTTAAAAAACTCCAAAATTGCCTACGTACACATGCAGTTTAAAAACAAACCTTTCTCCTTCTCCTCCTGAATTCCCAACCCTTCTCTACCTCCACTTCTCTAACCCATGATGGGAAGCCTAGAAATACAAACACCATACTCCACCACCACCACCGACACAAAACTCCCTGACCCAGAAAAACCCACCGCGGCCGACGACGCCGATGACGTTTCGCCCATTGAGGAGGTCCGGCTAACCGTTAGCAACACCGACGATCCGACCCTTCCAGTATGGACCTTCAGGATGTGGTTCCTGGGCTTGCTATCGTGTGGCCTTCTTTCTTTCCTAAACCAATTCTTTGCTTACAGAACAGAACCTCTCGTGATCACCCAAATCACCGTCCAAGTAGCTACACTTCCTATCGGCCATTTTTTGGCTTCTGTACTGCCCAAAACCAAGTTCAGGATCGCTGGGTTCGGGTCAAAAACATTTTCTTTAAACCCGGGTCCATTTAACATGAAGGAGCACGTACTTATTTCCATATTTGCCAACGCAGGAAGTGCATTTGGAAGTGGATCTGCTTATGCTGTGGGTATTGTTACTATTATTAAAGCTTTTTATCAAAGGAAAATATCTTTCTTTGCTAGTTGGATTCTCATTGTCACTACTCAGGTAAGACTTTATTCTAATTAAAAGTTAATTTCTTGGTTTAGAAAGCAAGAAAATATCTTGTATAATTTGGATTTGGTCCATATCTCTCTTGTTCTTTTCTTTAAAATAAAATAAGAATCTTTTGGTTTTTTTTAGTCATTATTGCTATTATGATAGGAAGATTACAGGAGCAACTTGCTTTTGGATTTTCATTCAAACTTTTTTTATTAAGAAACTATAGTTGGATAGACAACAAAATAGTATCTCTCTCTTCTCTCTCTCTCTCTCTCACACACACACACACACACACACACACACATATACATATATATTCTTATTCTCTTATCACTTGAAATTTTCTATAATTTTTAAGATATGTCTTTATATAATTAGTTTTAATTTTTTTTTAGACAAAAACCTTTTTTTTTTCTTCTTTAAAACTATATCAATTGCTACATACATATTAACATAATATATTCATCTCTTTTATAAATTATATATATTATTAATAACTCTTGAATTTTTATTTTGGTCAAATATATATTTGTGCACTATGGACTTGTATCAATTAATCAGTTTAATATTTTAACTTTCAATTTAATGTAATATACACTTGAATTTTATTTTTTTAATAATATTTAAACACATTTATGTAATACATGTGGACATATTGAATGAAGATAAATATTAAAGAGTGTTACAATATCACAAGAAAAAGTAAGTCTAGTCGTCTGTTAGATTAAATTGCAAGTTAGCGTGTTAAATTGACTAAATTGTCAAAATTCAAGAACATAAATATACATTTGATCTTTTATATTTTTACATATTTTATGTCTCATTATTCTAATACAAATCACAATTTTCTCATTTATATATTCTATATTTTCTATCTCTATATTAATATTTAATTTTATCTTTATTTTTATCTTCAATTAAAAGCAAGTGATGAAAGAGAATGTAAGAAATATGACTTTTAAAATAATATTATATAATAATTTATAATTTTATTTTCAAAAACTCTCAAAATATATGCTCAAGAAAAGTATTTTAATTTATTAAAATCTTTTGTGATTATCTACTTATTCAGGTTAGTAAATTTTTTGTTTTGATTGTTGAAAGTCTAATTTAATTGTTTAAATTGTAAATTCATAGTTTTTTTATATCATAAAAATTAATTAGTTCTATATTTAATAATCTCATTATTACGTATTTAGGTTTTTTTGTCTGTCATCTAAAAGATTTTTGAATTGCATTTCTGTGGATTGATTTGTTCATTTTTTATTTTAAATTTAATTTTTTATATATGTAATATTCACGGTTAAATTCTAAAATTAATTCGAACATGTGAAACTCATGGAATTTAATTTTAGAAATGCATTTTCAATATCTTGTCAATTAAAAAAATTATATATATGAAATTTGCAATCTTTTGGAAATTGAGTAATAATATAAAATATAAAATAGTTGGAATTTATTTAGAAAAATTAAAAATATCACTTTATGATTGACAATATTTAATTAAAAATAGAATTTATTCTAAATTCTTTATCCCATTTTACTATAATAAATAGATTTTTAAAATATTTTTTTAATTTTATTTAATTGAAAAATTATATAAATTAATTATTAACAAATTTATCAATTTTAAAATGAATTTTATTTATCCCGCACGGCCAGTCTAGTTATAATTTAAAGAAGTAACCATCCTGCCAGCCAACTCAAGCCTCATTCTAATAATATCTGCACTTAACAAAAAAAAATTATCGTGCTTTTTATAATATATGTTTTTTTCTTTATTTTTAGTATAATCAAATTTATAAAATTTTTATAAAAATTATTTATAAATTCATGTTTTATGCATTTAATATAAATAAAAAATTATTTAAAATTCTATATTATTAAATTCTTGAATTTGAGTATAATTAAATTAAATCCAATCAAATTTGATAGAATGTTTAAATGAATCTTAAACCTAAAACTATTTATTTACTATGATAAAGCTACTTTTGATTCAAAATCATGTTCTCTCTCAGTTTATTTATTCACTCTCCTTTTCTTTTTCTCTATTTTTTAATTTAATTACCTGTTAAACTCTAAATGAATTTTATATTTAGCATATATCAAATTAAATAAAATAATTTCTTTTAAGACTTGAACCAAATAAGATTTTAGTGATAAGATAATCTAAGATTATGTCTATAAGTTTTTTTTTTTTTTTTTATAATTTAAAAAAAGAAGAAGATTAAATTAAGGTTGGTGGATGGGTGGTTGGTAGGTGCTAGGATATGGGTGGGCTGGTCTGCTGAGGAAGTATGTGGTGGAACCTGCTCACATGTGGTGGCCTAGCACTCTGGTTCAGGTCTCACTCTTCAGGTATGACCCTTCTCTTTCTCCATCTTTGTTTTATTTTACACTAACAATTATTACATTACTACATGCCTTTCAAATATTAAGTTGAAAATACAAATGTTTTTTTTTTTTTTTTTAATTTTTATTGGTGATCCTAGAATCTTAGCACTCTCACTCTTGGGCACTGAATTTGTTATCATTGACAAAAATTAGTGTTATGTGATCATTATTTTATCCAATGAATGTGATATATTTCAAAATATGGATGATCCACATATTTTGGAATTAAATAGGAAATTATCCCTTTAAATGATGGTGCCCATGAACTAGTGGTATATAGACAAGCAAACTATGGAGTAGCATTGATTACTAGTTTTGTCCTTTTTTCATTACTTTCCACCCCATCAAAATCAATTAGATCTAGATCTAGTTACCAAGACTCTTGACTAAGTTCACTTCATATGCAATTTCTTCAATGTTTGTGAAGGAGCTTCGGTATGTCTTCATCATTTACCTTATCATGTACTTTTATTGGCACTTATTGAAAAGTAAGAAAAAGAAAAAAAAAAAAAAAAGAGAATTTTCATTTTCTTTCTTTTCGAATTTATTTATAAAAAATTTCAAATTTATAATTTCTTTCGACACTGAAATAATTTTTTTGATTTAACAAATTAATTTAATTATTAAAAAATTGATCTTAACATTTAAATTTCACTTAATTTATCCATAAAAGTTCATTTATATTTTCTTTTTGCGTTGAAATTATTATTTTTAATTTAATAAAATAAATTTAAATATTTAAAAATAATTTAAATTTTAGCGATGATGATATCAGCTTATTTTTCATAAGAAAGAAAAGAGAAACCTGTCTTCCATGATTAATGACATGTTCAATACTGTCTTTTACTAGAAAGGTGCAATAAAGAGAAGTCACAGTTGAAGGAGATGATTCAGTATAACTAGCAATAAACATGAAGGATGAGATCATGTGAAGCAATACATAAAAAGAGAACTTTGGGATGAACTTATTAATAACTATTGCTACTTAGCTCATTAACATAAAATATGAAACCCATTTTCACACTTTAGCTGAATTATTGAAATATTAAGTTATTTGTAGATAAAATTAATTATATATTGACACGTAATATTATTTATTTAGTATATTTTTATATCAACTGATTTTTAATAATGAGTGATTAGTGGCAATAAATAATTTAATTTATACAAATATTATATCTAATAAATAATGTAAAATATGAATATGTAATTTATTTTATTTAAGATGACGTACTATATTAATATTTTTTTTTTTAAAGAAAAGAAATTGATGTTCACTATATGGTCTTAGTTTCAATGATAAGGAGAAATTGTGAGTCAAGGTATGAATAATTTATAAGTGGTTGCTGAAAACAAATAAATGGTGGGTGAGATGTATTTAGCTCAGCTAATAGTGTCTTAAATGAAAGGATGGAAAAAGAGATGGCAGGACATGCAACTCAATATCCATCCTTCCATCTAAGAACTACAGTTTTATCAGAAATGTTTTGAAGAAAGTACAAATATTTGCTTCTATTTTTTTATGATATGAAAATACCAGTCATCCATCTATGCACCTATCTTATTTTTGTTTTTTCAATAAAATAAACCATGTAACATTTTTTTCATCATTATTTAGAAAAATACGTGAAATTATATCATACGTAATTGTATTTTTTTAAATATATATATAAAATTTAGAACGTATTAGACAGAACCCTTAAAGATAGTAAAATATTCTTTTTAATTTCTTTTAATACTCATCTCAATAGTTGAATTCATCCATGATAGAGGACACTCCATATGTATTATTGACTATTAACTCATCTCTAATATTCAAAACTTATGTATCCATATCCATTTATGAATTTGAGTTGGCAGAATATATAGTTTCATCTCTAAGTTTTATAAATTTAGTATGATATCTTCCATTATTATTTTAATTTATAACACTTTTTGATTTCTCTTGTTTTCTATTTTTAATCTCAATTTTTGTTTCTCCTTTTCACCTCTGCATATATATTTTTATATTTTTATTCACTTATATCATAGAAAATAAATATGAGTGAATTTAATATAAAAAATACAGTATAAAGAGATAAAAAAGAAAGCGAAAAACAGAAGTCTAGAGGTGCCAAATTATATAAAAGAAAATATATTTAAAGAGTGAAACGTCAAATTAGTAAAGTAAGTTTATTTCACTTGGATTATCACATCATATGTAGTGATTATTGCAGCACAATCAGGTACATGGTGGTGTTTCCAGTGAGCACTGCAGGGCAAAGAAATTTGAGAAAGGGCCCTGATGTTTGATGTGCTTTAAGGATAGACCCGAAATTGCCTAAACTGAGAAAAGAGATGTGCAAGCTAACAACAAATAACAATAACAGTTCCAATCATCTGATTCGTACAATAGCCATCCTATGTTCTGCACTTACCACCAAAAAAAGAAACGACCAAAAAGCTGTTGAAATGCCTGGAAAGCTAATAGAGTCCATTTACTTGTGAGCATGTCATGATGGAGGAAGAGTGTAGAATTGTCTTGATCATCACATATATCTTCAATCTGCAGAGATGTTTCTAGCACTTGAATCAGCACCTACCAAAAAAAAAAAAAAGATTAATTTTTTCAGATAACACTTTTGAGCTAATGTCTAAAAAAGACTCCGATATGATTTCGCAGGGCCTTGCCCGAAAAAGATGATAAAGGTCAAGGCATGACACGAGCAAAGTTCTTCCTAATTGCATTAGTTTGCAGTTTTTCCTGGTATGTAGTTCCAGGCTACCTATTCACAACACTCACAAGCATTTCATGGGTCTGCTGGGTGTTTTCGAAGTCCGTAACAGCACAGCAACTTGGCTCAGGCATGAGAGGCCTTGGACTCGGAGCTTTCACACTTGATTGGTCTGCTGTAGCATCCTTCTTGTTCAGCCCACTCATTAGCCCTTTCTTTGCCATTGTCAATGTTGCTATTGGCTATGTGCTGATACTCTACATTGCCATTCCTGTTGCTTATTGGGGCCTAGACTTGTACAATGCACACAGATTTCCTATATTCTCCTCGCACTTGTTTACAGCGCAAGGCCAGAAGTATAATATACCAGCTATTGTCAATGACAAGTTTGAGCTTGATCTGCCGAAGTATGATGAGCAAGGAAGAATTCATTTAAGCATGTTTTTTGCTCTTACTTATGGCTTTGGTTTCGCCACCATTGCATCTACCCTTATGCATGTTGCTCTCTTCTATGGAAGGTAATACAATCTAAACACCTCATTTCTTATTAGTATCTGGAGCAAGAGATTCTGAACCGGATTGTAATGTTCTGGATACAACTTTAATCCACAGGGAGATACTCGAGCGATATCGTGCTTCTAGCAAGGGCAAGGAGGATATTCACACCAGATTGATGAAAAGATACAAGGACATACCTGCCTGGTGGTTTTACTTGTTGCTGGCTGTGAGTCTTGCTGTTTCGCTTCTTCTCTGCATATTCTTAAATGATCAGGTTCAAATGCCATGGTGGGCACTTATATTTGCAAGCGCTATGGCTTTCTTCTTCACTCTTCCAATAAGCATCATAACTGCCACAACAAACCAGGTGACATTTTCTCTCATTTACTTATCTGAATTGATAAAAGATATACATATATATATAAAGCAGATATATTAGCCAATTGTTTTCTTGTTTCATCTTCTATACAGACTTTTGTTTTATCACTGATGACAATTTAAATATATAATGTACAGACACCAGGGCTAAACATCATCACAGAGTATGTTATGGGTATCATATATCCAGGAAGACCAATAGCCAATGTATGCTTCAAAACCTATGGTTACATAAGCATGGCTCAGGCTGTCTCCTTCCTAAACGATTTCAAGCTAGGACACTACATGAAGATCCCTCCAAGATCAATGTTCTTGGTTCAGGTACATTTGAACAACATTACACCGTGTATTCAAATAAATAACTGATGTAGGTATCTCAGGATGAATTCATCAAATAGTTCACAAGGAATATCTTAGACGCACTTTTTTGAGAACTGCCAATCATCTGGCTCTAAAAATTATAACTTGTAATGAACAAACTTTATATTTTCCATGGTTTAGTTTTACACTGGATATCATGTTTGGTTACGACTGCTGATATATTCTATTTCTATGTTTCTTTTCCATATGGGAACACCTAGTTCATAGGAACTATGCTTGCTGGAACCATCAACCTTGCAGTCGCATGGTGGCTACTAAACTCCATTACTAACATATGCCAGGATGATCTGCTTCCCCCTAACAGTCCTTGGACATGCCCGGGTGATAGGGTCTTCTTTGATGCATCTGTCATATGGGGTTTGGTGGGACCTAGACGGATCTTTGGAAGTCTTGGAAACTATCAAGCCATGAATTGGTTCTTCCTTGGAGGTGCAGTTGGACCGATAATAGTTTGGCTATTGCACAAGTCATTCCCAAGGAAATCGTGGATTCCTCTGATTAACCTTCCAGTTCTTCTAGGATCAACTGGAATGATGCCTCCAGCTACAGCAGTAAACTATAACTCCTGGATCATAGTTGGAACAATTTTTAATTTCTTTGTCTTCCGATACAGGAAGCAGTGGTGGCAGAGGTACAATTACATTCTTTCAGCAGCGCTGGATGCAGGGGTGGCTTTCATGGCAGTGCTACTGTACTTTTCACTGGGCATAGAAAATAGAAGTTTAACTTGGTGGGGCACGGATGGTGAACACTGTGATTTGGCATCTTGTCCAACAGCCAAAGGGATAGATGTTGCTGGCTGTCCAGCAAACTAATGCCGGTGCAGGTTTGCATGTTTCTAATTAAATTGTTGCACAGGATAGATTCAGCGGTAAAACAAAATTAGGATCATTATGGAACTATAGAAGTGGAGAAACTATTGCAACCAAAGGTTTCATATGTATAACAACTATTACCAGAAAGTCAGCTTTATGTACAAATTCACTGTTATGAATTTAATTTTTCAATCGGATGTGTAAGAAGTGTATTATAAATTATATTTGGTCCCAGCGAAAATGACTGAAAACTGAAACCCTTTTGCTCGCATCTTTCAAGAATCTAAAGAGTAAATCCTTTACCACTGCAAGCATGTAGAAGCAAGAATCTTCCCGATAAAGAGACTTCAAACTAGAATGATGTGGTCACATATTTAAGCCATGTGTACCATTTTACCAAGGCTAAAAATAATAATAATAATAGTAATATTTTAGAAACTTATTTATTCTATAGACTATTTGGCTTGATTGGACAGGATCTAGCACCTAAGAGATTAACGTTGTAACCCTATGCCATTAGCTATTTATGCAGTTATGAAATGAGATGTATAGAGAACATCACATGCACTTAGGCCAAAGTCTACTAACATTATTGTTAAAAATATACTAATCATCATGCTTCATACCTTGATGCAATCATGATGGACTGTCCGAAAGCCACCGATTATACTCATCCATTCGTATGATGAATGAGCTGGAACTCCGTGAGCCACCTCCACCATATGCCTTCAGAGATGGGGAAAGCAAAGGAAACTTGCTCGAATATTTCAGCCAAAATAGTCAATTCGAAAACATGTAATTTCATAAATTCTCATAATGCATACCTTTGCAACTTCAGAGGTATCAGTTGCATTATCTGTACTCCTCAAGCACATCTTAAGATTATTCCGTTGCAGGTAGACAACAGCTCCCATGGGCCTGATAAATCAATGCATACACACTTAATTGATGTCGAGTTGCACTATAACTAGCGACTAAACTCAAGATGCCACAATAAAAAATTATGATTTCAAAATATTGGAGGCTTTGACAGCAAATGCAATGTAGTGCAACAGCTAAGAGTCACTGTTTGCAGTAAGTTTCAGATCCACCCTCAACTGATAAACTACCTCAGTATCCTTTGCTCCACAATTAATGAAAATTTATACAAAAATATTCAAAACATATATTTTTTGACTGAATATGCTAGGAGAGAAAGTTGGCCTATAGCACCTTAGACCAGCTTCAGCACTCTTTACACTGAGTTGCCTGCCAATTTCATCACTTAAGTTGGAATTTCCATCTGCTCTGACTCCCTGTAGGTGGAACATGATCAAATAAGATCATATAAATGTCAAACCAGGATGACACTAAAGTTTAAATATGCGGTTTAGACTCCATGTTGTATCTACTGTCTTTGGCAAAAATGTTCTTCTGTTTCATTTACCAAAAAATATCCATGCACTTGGCGGATGGATTAGGGGAAATTTTTTAAATGAAGAACATTACGAAGAGAAAAGAAATATCCTGCTTCATTCCACAGGCATGAAAGACTTGCTTCAAAAGATGATTTGATAAAGAGAGA
Source organism: Ricinus communis (assembly GCF_019578655.1). Lineage (NCBI taxonomy): Eukaryota > Viridiplantae > Streptophyta > Magnoliopsida > Malpighiales > Euphorbiaceae > Ricinus > Ricinus communis. Next base: position 18,492,236 of record NC_063261.1, on the reverse strand, counting down.
GCTGTATTACCAGGCACTCTCCATATAATCCTCTACCCAACCGAACTTTAAACACTTTTTCCAGCAACTTGCTTGCAGCACTCTGACGAGAGGAAATATAAGAATTTCCCTTGGCAATTAAGCTGGTGGAACTTATCTCCAATAACTACTAAATAGAACAAGTCAACGAATTTCAGCCCTGATAAAACATTTTGAAAATTATGAAGAAATATGAAACAGGGGAATGAGAATAAGACGGGTATTTTACATTCTATAATTATTCAAGGTTTCAAGCAATTACAATAAGACATTTCACAGTCTGCAACTCAGATATTGACATGTAAAAAATATTTTCGTTCTTCTTCTCAGTCAAATTATTGATTAAACTACGGGTATTGACTTTACAAAGCCTCCTGTCTCATCCATATCAAAGGAAAAAAAATTGATACTCTATATCAGAAAACTTAAAGTCAAAAAAAGATAAGAAGTAAAAAACATAACAAAATATATCTAAGAGATAAATACACACAAAAGTTGCCATGTAGAAGATTATGTGTAGACATGGTGAAAAACTGAAGAATCTATAGAAAAGTTGTAGATCACAATTAGTTCAAGGAACAAATCTAGTAATGCCAACAATGCAATGCCTTATAATCTATGTGACAAATATAAAAACCTATAGACAAAGTAATCTCTTGTTCATAATGCACAACACTGATGCATACAAAAAGCCTCTTCCTTTTCTGATATCACTCGATGAGCCCATTTGCTAATTTTTAGACTTCAAAAGGCAGGAGCAACAGTCACAAGTGATAGCTGAATACTTATAAATATCATATTAAAATCATATGCTCTTTATTTCCTCGTCTTAACAGTCAGATGAAAAAAAATAAAGGAAACTAAGTTCACCAAACTATAACAAATTTCAGAAACAATCAACTTAAACCAATAGTTAATGGTCTCATAGAAATACATAATTAACATTAACCACAAGACAATTCATAGGGAATCAATCAAATTTTAGTGCATCAAACCTCTTCAAAAATAAATGGGTTAGTGATGCAATTGAGCTTCGAGCGCCATTCACTTAGTCCAACACTGAAAGCTCTAATATCTGGTAAGCTCCATCGTCGAATATCTACATCTTCAACATACTTAAGAACCATCTCAACACGGTCTTGGTCTTCTGGGTTCAACAATCTAGCAACTGCTCCCTTATTATCATCAAATAAAACAAACTCCCATTTTTAACATCCTCGTCATCTCTACTTCAAAATGGCAGTAAATTAAGCACAGCAGAATAAAAATTTTCAGAAATACTTACATTAGGAGACTTCATATCTATAAGCCTATTAGAATAGTACTCATATACAACACTAGAGCTACTCTTCTCAACATCAACATGAAATGTTACGTTCTCTGGACACTCTTCTATAGAAGAAATTCTTGAAAGCAGAGATTTTCTATGATCAAACCCTAGTACCCTACAAGTTAACCGTAAAACAACTAAAGTTAATATCTCTATTAACATTCTCAATACAAAACAACCAAGAAAGAGCAAAAATGCTGATGATAAAACTAAACTTACTGGCACATTGTTTTCTTTGAAAGCATAGACGCAAATCCTGGTGGACCAAGAAAATCGAAAAGATAACATCTTTCAAGTCCTTCAAAGCAAAAATCTTGAACACTGAACAAACCCATACTCAAATATTAGAGTTAGAATCCAACTGGGTACCTAAGAAAGGATCAAGAATGTGAAAAAAGGTAGTGATGCCTACCTGAAAGGATGAACGGAAGAGAAAGGCAAGATGAGGTGAGGGAGATTGAAATTAGAGTGAAAAAGGTGAGCAAATAGAGCAGAGAAAGCTCCAGAGAAAGAAGGGTAATTGTATAGTACTAAAGTTTGTATCTTTTCTTCTTCTCTTGCTTTCGCTATTGCTTCTAAAGCTGATTTTGATCGAAACCCATTAACTTTAAGATTTGGAGTTAACGTTGAAGTGAAAAAGATGCTGTTTTTCCATTTTCTGGGCAGCGATAAAGCCATCAAAACGATGACGTAGCAGGTGGAGAAGGAGATGGAGGAAAGATTGTCTGTAGTGCTCTGTGCTGTTTTCTGCAGACTATTTATAACACTTTCTGATGATAGACACTCCTGGTTCAGGCATTGACAAAACGTCGTGTTGTCTGGAGGAAAACGATACGTCGTTTTTACTTATTTAACGAATAACCATCTTAAAGTTGAACGCAATGCTTCGCAGCAGGCTGTTTTTAACAATTAACAAATGTTTGGTTGTCGGGGACTTGTATTTTTAGATGGTACCTCGTTCAGATGCAAATAGTAGGAATGAAACAACAAAAAGAAACGACATTCTTACAACAGATGCCAATACCATGACATTAAAAGAGACCTAACCAAAGCCTGATTGAAATGGTGGCAACATCAGAGGACAGCAGTTTAGTTCTAGCTCTTACCATAGTTGGATTTCACTAAAGGTTGAATCTGAAGCTGATGACTGCAAAGCATTAAAGGAGATTGCCATGAAATTGCTGCTAAAGATGTGTACATGTAGCTTGCAGGAACCTTAGGCTGTTGATGACACACAAAACTTTAACAATTAATTTGAAGCTATTGTTTTAGCTTCATAAGAAATGCTAATGTGAGAACAGGTACCGCAAAACAATGCCATAATATACTCATTGCTACTACATCCATTTTACAGGAGAAGAATGATAGAGTTGTAAACTTGCAAATACCCCCGAAAACTTTTCTCCATACCTCTTGTGCAATTATGCAGCAGATATGGTTTTGCATTGTAAATATTAAGATTGCACAGAGGAAAATAGATAGTTAATAAATGGTCTTTGTATTTTCAGGTTCATATAATTTTTTTCTAGTCCTTGCCATAAAAAGTATATAGGGTCAGCCAACACAGGCCATCAAACATTCAGATTCTATGTTCTGCTTCAGGGAATTATAAACCATATTTCTTGGGTGGTAATGTGATTTTCAAAGGAAACACTATGGAACAAGTAATTTACTAGAGGCCACAATTTTCCATCTGATAGTCCAAGTCATCGGAAAAAAGACAGCGTGTCTAAGATGTTCTGAAAATTCTTAACTTATCATCCTCCATAGCTTTCTGTGGATCAGTCACATTGACTGACTTTCGTTTGGAATACTGTCCAAAGACCCAATGTTTTGAAGTCTTCAGCCTTGGTAAGCGTAGTCTAGGTGAGAAGGAAGTGCCAGGACAAGGCTTTGCAAAACTAATCTTGGCAAATTTGTCAGACTGAGCCTTATCTTCACTTTAAGGTTGTGCCTTCAAAATATTATTCTTTTCTACTATACAGAAGGTCAACTATTTTCTTTGCTTCTTTCTTTTCTCCCTATTGCAGCAAGTCTTCCAAGATACACAGCAATTCCAAACACCTTTCTACTTGTCAGATCTATTCCTACAATCCTGTAATCATTGTCCACCATCTTGTATTTTGTACAAGGTCCATGAAGGGAGAAAACACAAATGATAATTCGTTTCTTGCTGCAATCATGTTTCTTTCTTTCTTGTTCTTCAATCGCATAGTATCTTTCTCTGCCGAAGAGCTACCCTACTACGTCCCTTCAGATAATGTCGCAATGGATTGTTCCCCAGAAAAATCCTATGATTTCAGCTCAAATCCTAACAATAAACTTAATATCAATTTTTCAACTGTGTCAAGGGTTTATGCTATTGATCCTGACACACGTGAGAGACCAAAAATTTCTGCTTGCATCTTTAAGAAACAGGTTACTTACCCTTTTTATGTATCCGTTGGTCCCAAGTTTGTTCGACTTTATTTCAAACCAGTCACCTATTCAGGATTAAATATATCAAAGGCATTATTCTCTGTCCATGTTGGTCAGTATACACTTCTAACTACTTCTTCATCCACATACTCTACGTTCCATCCAGAAGCTGAATATGTTGTCAGAGAATTCTGTATCAACTTAGAAGACCAGGTACTAAATATGACTTTCACCCCATCATCAAAGATTTTGGGTGCTTATGCTTTTGTCAACAAGATTGAAATTGTCTCGATGTCTTCAAAGCTTTACATCCAAGAAGATGTTCCACTTCCCCTTGTCGGGCAATCTTCTTATTATTCTATGGAGAACTCTGTAGCCCTTGAGATGATGCACAGGATCAACATAGGAGGAAATTTTATCCCTCCAGCAGAAGATAATGGCATGTTTCGTGTATGGACTGGAGATGATGATGATGATTTCATGAATGGTGAAGGCAATACAAGTCCCATTGAATCAGAAGTTGAAATTAAAGCAAGCTCAGTGAAGCTGTATGCAGCTCCAATTCAAGTTTACACCTCTGCCACAACAATTCCAGATATGTCTGTAAGTAACTACAGCGCTACATGGTCATTCCCTGTTGATTCTGGCTTTTATTACCTGGTTAGACTCCATTTCTGTGAGATTTCAAGTGTAATTCAGCATGATGGTCAAAGAGTTTTTCATGTTTATATCAATAATCAAACTGCTGAAGAACATGCCGATATTTTTTATTGGAGCCATGGGGCTGGAATTCCCACTTACAGAGACTACATTGTCAATCTTTCTAGACGTGCCGAAGGCATAAAGTATATACAAATTTCGTTGAGAAGTGAGAAAGAATCAACAGCACTACCCATTTTAAATGGTTTGGAGATTTTCAAGTTGTCAGACCTTTCACACAATCTTGCAGGACCACATCCTTTTGGTGTAAGAATACACCCGCATCTGAATCTTTCAGACTTTCAAGATCACCGTGTTTTGATGCTTTCAAGGACAGCCCGCTATCTCAGTCTCAGCTTTTTTGCAACATCTTTTCTCTGCTCGCTTCATTACTTAGTTTCGAAATCTGGGCTATTGAGAAAAACTTTAAAGCAAGAGCAATCATCTGACTGTTGTCGTACCTTCTCAATTGCTGAGATAAAGGCAGCAACCGACAATTTTTCAGACACTCTGCTCATTGGCACAGGCGGATTCGGGATGGTATACAAAGGATCCATTGACAGTGGCAGCACCAATGTTGCTATAAAGCGTGCCAATACAAGTTCACACCAAGGACTAAAAGAGTTTCAAACTGAAATCACAGTGCTTTCAAAGCTCAGACACTGCCATGTAGTATCTTTAATTGGCTACTCCATGAATGACAAGGAAATGATACTCGTTTACAATTACATGGCTCAAGGTACACTAAGAGATCACCTGTACAAGGCCCATAAACCTCCACTACCTTGGAAGCAAAGGCTTAAGATTTGTCTTGGAGCAGCAAGAGGACTGCACTACCTGCACACAGGAGCAAAGAATACCATCATTCACCGTGATATCAAGAGTACCAACATACTATTAGATGAAAAATTGGTAGCAAAGGTTTCAGATTTTGGGTTATCAACAAGTGCATTGAGACAGTCTAACACACATGTTTCAACTATTGTAAAGGGCACTCTTGGTTACCTAATCCTGAATATTATCGACGTCAAAAGCTGACAGCAAAGTCAGATGTGTATTCTTTTGGAGTGGTTCTGTTTGAGAGTCTATGTGCTAGGCCTGCTGTGATGGCGATGAGGGATATTGAAGAGGAAGAGTATTATGAGAAAGTGAATTTGGCAGAGTGGGCATTACACTGCTACCAAATGGGAACTCTCGATCAGATAATTGACCCATATTTGAATGGGAAGATTGCTTCTGAATGCTTCAAGACGTTCACTGACATAGCAAGGAAGTGTTTAGCAGAAAGGGGAAGTGAAAGGCCATCCATGGGAGATGTGCTATGCAATTTGGAGCTTGCACTGCAGCAGCAGAATGCTGCTGATATGGAAGAAGACAGGGCTCGAGAAGAAGCAAATGGAAGGACGAACGATGACGTCTCCATAATGATTGATGGTCATGAACAATGCATTTGCTTTGATCATTCAGACCAAACTCCAGGGCTGGAGTTTTCTGAAATCATGTTTCCCATTGGACGTTGATGAAAGTCCTTTTGCACCCATTTTCAACTAGATTCTAAGACGATAAAGCAAGTATTCCTTTATGAATTACATAGCTACAAGTTTAAAAACATACTGTGTGATTTAGCTTTTCTCCACTTTGAGGGGTTGAGGTTATTTCTGTATATTCTGATACGTCAAAAAATGTGGTGTATGTATGACATTTGACATTTCATTTTTTTTATTATTTTTACTTAAAGGATTATATAAATATTGTTAGTATATAAGTGTTATAATATAAAGGGTGATACACGATAATATGCTAATAAACTTAGAAATCATATCTCAAAGTGAGAAACCACCAAATCATAGGGATTTCTTTTGTTTATTTCCCTAGTATGGGTATTGAGTAGATAGTCTACTAGTTTTTGCTATCAATTCTTATATCAATTTGATCATCAACAAGCTACATCTAACCACCCATCTATGAAGAAATTCTAGTTAGGCAAGAATTTTAAAAATATGAAATAGACTTGGACACGTATTTTTTTACTTTAGGTCCGTTTAAGTCCAAATTCGAAAAGTCCGATTATTTTTTAGACGATTTTAAAAATATTATTTTTTGAGATTCACCCAACAAGTTAAGTTTAACCCAGAACTTATCTATTTTTTTTTTTTTTTTTATGATAGGCCGAGTTTGGTCAAAATTTTAAATCTACATAGTCGAACTAGATTCGGGCCTAGATCTAAATATTTCAAGTTCGATGCGAACTCGGTCCAACCCAAAATTTGTACGGGTCTACTAGTCATCTAAAACAACTATGAGTGGTGATTAATTGTTAAATCAAAATGGCACTAGCTTGGACTGGAAAACCATATTCTGAAAACTCATATAAACTCTATAATTGCTAAAATGTGATACGCACATCTGTATAGGAAATTTGTTTAATTAATGCTTGTTAAACCGCCCATATCATAGCATGAAATCAAATAAAACTTAGTATTATGTTACCTTATGGACATAATAGATTTTGGCCCCCTTTATGGGTTGGGTTGGCAAGGACCTGACCCTTTGCGGCTGCAATATGGGAAGTTTCATGCGTTACAATTTATTTCTCTATCTTGTGCCATGGCTTCTATAGGAACATGACCTTGAGGCGACCAAAAACCAAAAGAAAATAGCCACCACATCCTTGTTCCCAAATCACAAATAATAAGAAACTTTATCTTTTTAGCGGGTTGGAGTATGACGAGATATTATTTGTTATGTTAGAGAAAGTATCTTTTTAATCTTCTTAGACTATATTTGGTAGGATGTAATAAAACATGAAATAGAATCACCATTACATTACATGCTTCATTATTTTATTTGGTCATAATTTTTTTAGTGTAATATAATGACAAATATTTAATATAATTCATTATTCTTATTTTGATGTAATGCTTAATACACTAAAAATTTGTGTAATTATGATTACTTTTTAAATATATTTATATTTATTTTATTTTTTTATTTTTTATCCATATAATTTAAACACCTTTAACCACCATCAACCATCATTATTCGGTGACCGGGAACCAGATTCCGGCAATCGATGATTAAATTTCGATGACCGATGACTGAATTCAAGTGACCATCGATCAAATTCTAGCGATCAATGACTGAATTCTAGTGACCGATGATCACATTTTGACGTCTGGATTTCGGTGGATGATGCTTTTTAAAAAAAAGTTTTATATTATTTTTAAATGATTTATTTTAATATTTTATTTTTACACCAATTATTATAATATAAATTATAAATAAAAATAAAAATTGTGATTACATTACATTGGAACCTCCACAAATAAGCTTGAGAATCTCTTTTGAATTGCGGAACCCCAACACATTAACATGAAAACCCCAACACTTCATCTGAATACCTTCCAATAGTGAAAGCCATAATAACCTATTTATTCACTTTTGTCTCACCATAATTGCTTAACCATAATAACTTATAAGGTTTTGGATGTGGAATGAGATTTAATCTCAATTTTTCTACCATTAAAGTGCTCGCAATGTTTGTAAATTACCACTATTAATAATGACGTGGGAATGTCTTATCTTGTACATGACATCTTATGTGAAACAGGTTGTTCCTTTGTTGCTCATAGCAAACCTCCTTTTGATAATACATTGGATTGGAATTCCTTGAACTAGTAGGATTTGCATCATCAAGACTCCTTGTTGGAGTAGGATTCATTGTGCTAGTTTGGTTCGTATCACATCACATATATCTTTTTACCATAACCAAGAATGATTATTACATTACATTACAATTTTCATTAAATTACATGATTGATTATATTACATTTCATTACTTTATACTAAATATAACTGTAATGTCTTGTGAATCAGATACTATGTTGTGTTTTATGTTCTTAAAGCCAACTTTAATACTTGATTTTAGAGGTATTAATCTAGGGTGTGACTTATTCAACTATGAGTGAAAACTGAAAACTGATGGCTAAATTATTAGAAACTATTGGTTTCATTCTATTATTTTTCTAAATTTTTTAGAATTTAAATCGTGAAGAACTTACATAAGAATTTGACAAGTAATTGGATATTAAGTATTGGATCATTAATTTCTTACGTAATCTAACAAATTTTATTTACAAGTTGTAATTTGACTCATGTTTCTATCCGATTATGATCTTATGCTCGCCAATAATTGTGTGGTTTGAATAACTGTAAATTTAGCCTTATGGTTTACGACAAGTCTCTATGTCTGTCTGTCTCTCTTAATATTTGATCTTTTTGATAGATTTTATTGCTGCTAGTTGTTTAATGACTTTATCCAGCAGTTTGATTTTGCTATGATAATAATTGTTTCATCTAATGATATTTTGCATGGCATTGATTTATGCATATTGGCTAACTGCTATTATTTTTCATTGGTAGTGAAATTTATTTGTCTGTTTCTCACTTTCTCCATTTTAGTACTATCCTCATTTATTTGGAAATTGGAGACTATATTGTTGGTTATAATATATTAATCAATTATATATATTTTTATTAAGAATTGCTTGAGACTTGAATGTCTACTTGTGTTGGATGTTACTCTTTGGCTTAATGTATTTGCAGCTCGTTGAATATGATAGGATTAGTCATTTTGCCCCTTATCCTTTCATAAAAATTATTTAGCCACTTCAACTTACCAAAATTATAGCTCATTAACACTTTTTTACTTTATTGGACATATAATCCACTTATTCTTGCTTATGTGTATAAGTGAATCATCATTCTCTTCCCTTCTCTTAAATTTTTTTTCATTTACATTCTTTCAAACTTAAAAGTAACAAAATAAGATAGAATAACCCAAGCTTAATATAACACAATTACATTTTGATCTTATTTAAACTAAATAAATAAATTAAGATTTTAAAAAATACTTTTTCAATATTAAAAACTTTTCAATTTTAAATTTAAGCTAGTTTCCCTTTTATTTATTTAAATTAAATGTAATTAAAACATAATAAAGAATTATCTTTTTAAAAAAATTCTACATAAATAAATAATTTTTTTATATCTTTTCGATCTTGCCAATAAAGTAAAAATGTGCTTATAAGTTATAGTTTAGGCAAGTTCAAGTGGTTAAATGGTTTCTATGGAAGAATAAAGGGTAAAATAACTAATCATGCCAAGTTCAGAGGGCCACAAATGTATTAAGCCTACTTTTTATCTACTCTGCCTTCAAATAGTTGAATATGCTAGTGATAAGCTGCTAGATTCATGAAAATCATTTGTTTATTTCTTGTTTCAAAATCATATCCACAACAAACAAATTTAGCTGGTAGTTCTTATTATGAGCAATGATAGTAAAATGCAGGTAATAGAAGAATCTTCAAGGTAGTATAAGGAATATGTTTAATCCTTTGTTTATCGTTGATATGGACTTCTTAACATAGACAAGTACAATATTTTATATATGCTCTTCCTTGCTCTTAATAGAATCTTGAAGGGGTGTACAAGTCTCAGATATCTATCTACAACATATGTAGAAGGAAAGCATTTTTGGTATAATTCATTGTACCTAGCTAAAGGGAATTAGGTATGGATATCTTGAAAAACTTTATAAGTTACTCTTTTTGTTCTTCATAAACTTATTCTTTTTGCTGCCATAGTATATAACCACGTATGCTTCTATAAGTATATGTTGTTTTTGTATTGTCTTTTTTATGTGCATGTTTCATTTACTTCCATACAAACAAAATGTCATTCTTACAACATGAAAAATTGATATTTTTTTCTTTTCAGTTTGATTATGGAATTTCTAATATATATAAAAATTAACAATTTGATTTACTATACCTTTTTATTTGTTTACATGAAAATAGAGATTGTTATTGTACATGCTCTCTATCTTGGAACTATCATGTTTAGATAAACTATTTGCTAGGTATTGTTATGTCTTACTATGTTGCTTAAAATTATATATTTACAACATGAATAGTCTAGCTTACCCATTTGAGTAACTAGATCCTCCACCATTAGAATTGGATACCCAGTAAAAATAGGTATGCAAGAAACGGTGAGAACTCTCCAGATGGTTTTTTGTGCCCTATTGGCTCTCTTCATCATTCTCTGCTAGCTTTAGTATCGGAGTACTTTGTACCATCCATTCTGGTGTGATTGATTTTAAATATTGATTTTTGAAACTTTTATTAGATTTATTTATTTATTCATTATTTTTATTTTTTTATAAGAACTTTTCATTAAGGAAAATGAGTATATGCTTAAGCATTAATAAATTATTGATAAATATATATAAATACCATAATTCAAACAAGCTTTTGTTGATGACAATAAGTTCTTAACCAAATTAAAGTTTCCCATTATTGCTAATCCTTGTTGATAGGAGGTCTTGTCAATAAATTTACAACAGTTCTAAAATCTATTCTATGGAATGTACCTTACTAGACCCAATGTGTTTCTCTTTCTGGAAGATACTTCTGATAGTTGATGTACAAGATCTCTTAACATAAAACATTGATAATAGGGCAAGTTACTAGGATGATGACTGCTATCTGTTTATAGCCATTTACTGCTTTGTTATTGCAGTTGTAATCTGTTGAAAGAAAAAAAAAGTAAGAGACAAATTAATTAATTGCTAGAGCATATAACTTTTCAATAGTGGTAAAGAGAACTTACCCCAGTTTCATTGGTTTTGGTGGTGCTTGATTGCTATGAGGTTGTGGTTGGCTCAACTGAAGATGAATTGGAGCATGTATATCGTACCCATTGCTTAAAGTGTATGGTGGGTGAGAGCTTTTATTTGCTTCTCTCACATCCCTTTCTTCATTTACCTAGGATCAAAAACTTTTTCTTAAGCTTCTAGCTGGACTATGATGTTCACTTTATCAAGTTTCAAGGAAGATTCTACTGGTTTACTGCTTATTGATCAAGTGTGTTTTCAATAGGCTTTAGGTTTCAGGTTAGGTGTTGAATCCTCTAGACGTCACCCTTTATAAAATTGTTGTATGTAGGATCCCGTGTGTAGAAAAGACATTAAGTTTAGAGTTGAACAAGAGATGAATATTATCTATACATTGATACTTATACAATATAAATGAATACCTTCTTGCGTAATTCAACATTTTCTTGATAGATGAGCTCTACTTTCTTATGCAGTTTTAGGTTTTCTTCATAAGTGAGATTTCCCTGCAATGAGGTTGATAAAAAGAACTTTAAAATGAAGATTTCCTGACATGAAATATGAAGTTAATATTAAAGAGAACCTTTATGTTTAGTTCCCTGATTTCATCAGTTAAAATCTGGTCCTGCAAAATAAAAATAAAATATTTAAAGAATAATTTGTGTAACACACTTGCATATGAAAAAAGACATTTACTCACATAGAATAAAGTACTAATTTACTAGTAAGGATTCTATACCTTTTTCATTCGAACACCTTTCAGACTCATCTCTAGTTGATTTTCTAAATTTTGTAGATCTTTGGCACTTAGCCCAGAAAGTTCTTCTCCCATTAGTTGCCTGCATATGATATAATGGATGAGTAAAATGTGTTACCAATGTATATGAGTATTTGGCAATATTGAGTGGTTACATTTTGTGGTACTAGGTAGAAGTACTACAAATCTCGTTCAGTATTATTATCTTGTTTAATGAGGATATCTTGTCATAGTCTTGATGATTTGGCATCCATAGTGTTGGAATATGTCCTTAGTTATTGTGTGTTTTTGAAGATAATGTTTTGTGGAAGTTAGTTTTAGCTTAAATGACTTTACCATGTTATGTGCCTTTGTGGGATGGAATAAGGTATGTTCTAGCGGTATTACAATCCTAGGAGAAACAAAATTGATATTGCATTTATTTATAAGCTTACCAAATATACTTGTTCAGAGTGTCATGTAGGCATGGAAAAGTATCATCTATACCTTGTATTTGATAAAGTTGAAACTGCAATAACATTGTGGCAGTAGAATAGTGAAATATAACTAAAGTTTTAATTATGCTTTAGCTGCTAACATACATTAATACTTGACAATGTCGGGAAGGTAATTTCTTATGGTAGAAGGTAGAAGTGATACAACTCTCATTTAGTATTGTTATCTTGTTCTGTGAGGGTATGTTTATTGCATTTATGAACTATTTGTAATGCTAGAATATGTTCTAAATTAAATTCTCTGCTTTATAATTTCCTCGAGCTCTTATTGGTCCACCATCATTTAAAATAATCTAGAACTTACAAAATTGCTAAGCATTTTGGCTCTTTAACATTTTCTAAATTAGACCTTAGTCCAATTCTTAATGCTATCATATTTTGTCACCCATATATCTATGCTACCCCAAAATAAGTACAATATGTTGCACAATTGATGATTCCATTGAATATTAAATAAGTATTATAGACTACAAATCCTTAAGAGGTGTGTGATACAATTTATAAGCTAGTGACATAGATTAGTTTTGTTTTAGTAATTCAAAAATTTGGGCATAAGATGAATGTGTGAGAATGTAATGCATGATAAGGCACATACAAGCTATCACCATGTGCCTAATATTTCCCACTAACTGTCAAGGTTCTAAAACTCAAGCTTTTATTCAATTTCTCTTTCCTTATTTTTCTTACTTCATCCAATTAATAAGCTATTATCTAGTTTGAGTAGTAGAATTAACTTCAAGTTGATAAACTAATTGAAATTCACTACTTTTAGCCCATACATGCACACATCAATAGGCTATTAACTAGTTTAATTAGTAGAATTAACTCCAAGTTGATAAAGTAATTGGAATCCACTACTTTTAGCCCACATATATATATGAAAATTTGTCCAACAATTATTTATGATACTATAAACCAATAGGGTCTTCCAGGCTTAATGAAATCCTAATTTTGTTGCAAGGCTTATACTTTTCTACTTTTAGCTTATTAATTGTCTTTTAAAATCCCTAGTTTTTAATTATTGTCCAAGATGTTATTCATACTTGAATGCCTCATCACTACTTTATTTTGTCTCTTTGAATGCCTTATCACTACTTTTCTTCGTCCCTTTGATTTGTAATGCTTAGAGTCTTTAGATTTTGATATATTTGTTTCTTTAAAATTTACTTGGGAATTTCAACTCATTGATTCATTAGATTGTAGGAAATCTTTGTTTTGATATCTTGAGAAGTTTTTGTCTTGAAGGTTTGTTTACTCAGAAGCATTCTTGTCCCAAATAAGGAATTATATATTACGAACCATTATAGTAGATTATATCTTAAAAGTTGATGAAATTGGATGGTCAAATGGTAGTCCTTTTTGTAGTTTGAATAAGGCTATAAATTTAAATTTTGAGCCTACTTGTTTTGGTAGTGAAACAAATTAGGTCTTAGTTGGATTAACCAATTTCTAATTGTAAAAAGAGAAAAGGACATTGTTATGCTATAAGAGAGTTATGGCTTGGTTAAATGCATCATACTAGCAAGGGGAGAAATTGAACTTTTTTAATTACCTACTATCAAAACACATGAGTATGATTTAACAAGAAATAGTCACAATGAAAATACTTGAATAATAGTTACTAGATGGTTGAATTTTTCATGTTTAGATGAATCTTTTTAAACTATGTTAAAAAAGCAGAAAGCCTAGTGATTTGGTACCAATATCCTAAATATCGCTAATAACAAACATGATTGTCTTGGTTTTTAATTTATTATGATTTCTTGTATTTCAACACCTTAAGATAATGACGATGCATTATTAAAAATTTGATTATCATGTGATTATTTTTTGTACCTATGACTTTCTTGCAAGTACTGTAATTCCTTCCTTAAGCTTGCAGCCTCCCTCTGCCAAAACTATAGAAACAATATGGAGCACATTATATATAAGATAGCAATGATATACCTAAAAGGGAATTAAAGACATTAAAGATAAGAAATAATTGATGGAGAATTTGGGCATTGCCATAAAAATGATGGGCATTTGACACAATCATAAATTTATTTATGATGTAACTTGAATTTCTGTGTACATTTTAAAATATTTGTTGAAAATGCTCTTTACCTTGCAATGGTTGATATTTTGGAGAATGGTTGTTTAATTTAAAGGTAAAACACCTATCATGACCTAATGGAGTTTTGAGTTGATCATTTGTTGGAGTGCTTTTTATTTTATTGTATTTGGTTAAGGGGGGAATAATGGATGGAAAGAAAAAAAAGATAAATGGCGTAGGGAGGAAAATTACCTTTTTTTTTTTAGTTCGGTATAAAAGATATATATGGAGGAAGCAAACAAATAACGCCAACTTATCTTGTGGGCTCACCTTATTTGTTCTTTCCAAATTCAAAGGATTGGTGGGAAGAAGAGTGGGTTTTTAATTAATCTACCGGTATTTCCCATTATGATATAATTAAAAAAAGCACCGGTTACTCTAATCTTTAGTTCAACTAATCAGAATCTACTTCATATTTGTTGTTAATATTTTTATGGTCATAAAGTTAGAAGAGTGCTTCATACGAGTTCATTTACTAGTTTTACTGATTGATTATTCAATTTATCCCACTTTTAGTACTTCTTAATTTATGGAAGCATGAAAAGTTTTTATAATAACCACTCTTGAGCATTACCTTTCAATTGTAAAGCTTAAGCCTGCATAAATTACTAAATGAATAACTAAAGGCCGTGTTGGGCTTCCAAACCTCGCCTATGTTATTAGGTTAGTAACTCATGCAACTCAGACTTTATTAATAGTATTTGAGAAACATGCCAGTTTGGGTATGAAATTGAGTATTGTGTGGAGCTAAGTGCTATATCATGGGAAGTTGGTTAGAATTAGTTCTAGAATCCATACAAGCCACTACTAAATTTCACGACTCACCTAGTAGACTATGATTCTAGGTCATACTATAGTTTGACTCTAACAAGAATGTTAGAGCTTTGAATGGAAGAGTCTGAAAAATGATTTTGGATTTTATATATTTATAAGAGCCTAAACAAGTTAGTACTAATATTTAGGAGTTAACTTTTACGCCACATGGATAGGCCCAACCCCTCCTTTAATAGTAATTTATGTAGATTCGAGCTTTAAATAATTTAATATTTATGTACTTAGTAAAACATATTAAAAAATGAAATAAATAGAGAATTGACAGCTTTCGATTGAATTTAAGATGATTCTTTATTGCATATGACTTTAAAGGTATTTTTGCTTGCATCTCTTCTTTCATTCTTTTATGTTGCTTGTTTGGGAACTCAAACTAAAATTAGCCACTCTTACAGTCATTGGGGTTAACAAATAGTTTAAGGCTCTTTACAAATTCAGTATATAGGGTGGCAAATTGCCCTATTTAGGCACTAGCATCCTAATGAGATATACAATGGTACATTACATTCTTGATGTTGTATAATTGTTGACATTCTTTTACTTTTTCTATTGCCTTCTTGTTTTAAGTCAACTAAGAATGAAAAGAAAAGATATAGTCTTAGATCAAGTGTCTTTGATTTTCCATGGAATGGAGTCACTACTCCATTTTCGGTTTCAAGAGATTGGGATAATATGGATTTTGGGATTTTCATGAGAAGTAAAATTTTGTAGTGTTAGTTGGATTTAAAGAGTGAGGTCAAATATGTTTAGGTTCGACACACATTATAAAGACCCATTGCATTTATAAATGATGCAAGAAACCAGACTCCTGATGTTGATAGAATGGTAGATATATGATGTTTGCGTGACCTAGATTGAGTAGCCTTTTAAATTGTTTGGTCGAGCATATGGATGGCTATTGAGGATTTGATTTGGCACAAGTTGATATAGGATTGAAATTTCCCTTTTAAACACAACGATAGTGTTTTAACTTTGATAATATAGCGATTATAACAATTGATGTTAGAGGAATTGTTGATGTATAGTGAATTCTTGGCTGAACACTCTTATTTCAAAGACGTTGGAATCAGAATGCTTTAGAAACTAAAGTGGCTCTTGAAGTAGCATAATATAGGGATATTTTTGTAGAAAGGGGAGTACCTACCTTCTTTTTCAGTACTTCATCTAGGTCATTTGAGGTCCTTCTCTATCTTTTGCTCTCTAGCAACTTCAAGCCCTAAAGACTTTATGCTGATTTATGGATCTTTTAACAACGAGCTTGAAAAACTATTTGAATTGCATCTTTCTTAGCCTATCTTCACTTAACATTTTTACCTGCTTGCTAATATACTTAATTTTTATCCAACTTTGTTTCTATGTGCAGTGTCTCTATCTTTGCACTAAATTTTGTTCTTGAATAAAGTCCTAAGTAAATTATATTAATAGTCACTAAACTTTGCACTTTGTAATAAAAAGATACTAAATTTTTTTATTTGTAAATAAATGGATTTTAAATTTAATAACACCAATAAATCTTTCCGACGCATATAAATAAATGGTTACTAAATTTTATACTTTATAACAAAAAGATACCGTCTATATATTTTGTCCTTACACTTATTGCAAAAACTTATGGCATTATTAAAAATTTAAATTCAGTGACCATTTAGCTACAAATTAAAGATTTGATACCTTTTTTATTATAAAGTGCAAAATTTGATAACTAAAGTCCCTACAGTGATAGAATACTCGAATATATAAGGAGTAGTTGAATTTGTCAGTAGGAAGTATTAATAGCCTCAAGTATTCACATACTGACCTAAATGTAGTATTGAACGATGAATTTAGATGTCTAACATGATTGTCAAATTAGGTCGCAGAGCTTGTGCGCTTTCTAGATGATTGATGTGAAGTGGTATTGCAGAGATTGCCATGGGCTTGACAGAAGAGAACCTGCAGAGTGTGTTGTTAGAAACAATAGTAAGTGAAGTTGGATTCTCTGGGATTGAACTTCAAGCATTAGTTTATATATCACATATCATAAGTTTTGAGTTTCTAGAACTGTTTTGTGCCAAAGAATTTGCTTCCAAATCTTGTGAAAATGAACTGTAGGATATTCACACATATCATGTACTCAATTGACTTTGTCAGTGGTGCAAGTTTCAATGTGGAAGCTTAATGTCTTGTCATTGTTGTGGTGGGTGAATTAACTGGTACAAGTTGTCCAGCAAGCTATAATGTTTAGTAGCTTTAGGTTAATGATAGCAGTAAAGCTAACATTTCTGGTTCATCCCTTTTTTTCCGAATAGGGTTCTGATCTTTATAACCTGTGTCCATGTTCATGTTAAGAGACGGATGCCTCTCATAAATGATTTTGTATCTTTTGGTATCCTCTCTTCCAGGTAATGAGGACTGCAACATGATATGAGGTTTTCAGTGAGATCATTTGTGCAATGTTCTCCATGTGTAAATCAACTTAGGCTATATGAAGACCTATTAACCTGTGCATATATATCTGGGAAGTTTTCCAAACACCTTTACATTAAAGTTATCTTTGAACTTCTTTTATGTCTTTCTTGTTCTAGCTTCTCATTTTACTCAAGATGAACTTTTGTCGGAGATATTGAATATGAACAGGGGTATTGGAATAGGATCCTCGAATAGAAGGAAAGTTGGTGGAAAAAATAGATGTGTCCATGCTGGAACATGGATCCACTCAGTGCTAGTACTGAAGGAGATGATATAGATCTGGAATATCCAAATATACTGATTGTTGATGAGATGCATATATGGCTTGGATCTTGATAGATAGATTGTAATGTCTCTTCATAGGAATCGAGTTCTACAAGATGGACAGGGTCGATGGTTTTCCACAAGATACCCTTTTTGATTTCACTAATCATATTCAGAGGTTTCGTACGAGAGAGAGAGAGAGGAGGAGGAGGAGGAGGAGGTGGAGGAGTTTTCGTTTTTGCACTAGAAATGGGGTGTTTTACAGCTAATTAGGTGAGCTATGTACAGGACAAAACCACCCTAGGGGAGGAACCACTTCCAACATCTCAAGGGACGAGATCAAGCTATCTTCACAGCCTGTATGAGTTTAAAATGCATCATCCTCAATAGCCAAAAAATCTTCAGCACTCCGGGTATTCCTAGTTTTCCTGTTGTACTTATTGGAAAAGGTCCTCTTCTAGAAGTGTGTATGTTTTCATAATATCATATCAGAGATGATCCTGCTTCCTTCACTAACAATTAGACTACATATGATTGAATGACTAAATTCTACCTTTGCCTTTGGTGAAGTTCTGAAGTCAATGTTTCTCTTTTTCTGATTACATCTACATATTCATTAAAACCAGCCTAGCCCATGAAGATGTTTTGAGGAGAATAGGGCCTTAACCTTAAAATTCTACTCTACAATCTTTCATCCATGTGGCATATTTAGGTAAAGTTTCTCTCATCTGAGCTTGTTCTTAGAAATAAATCTTAAATGTTCTTTTATTCTTCGCCGTACAATACCAAAATGTTTCAGAAATTACATGTTCTAGTTTAACCTACTTTGCCTTAGAATATGAAAAAAGGAATCAAATCCTAAATAACCTAAATACTAAAACTTCTGCAAGCTTTCAATCAAATAAATCCCTTCTGAAAGGGTTAAACATGATTTGGTTGGTATTATAAACAGCTCAAAAAAATCCAGCATTAACAATATAGAACGAATGAAAATAAGATGTTTCCAAAACCAAACAATTGGGAATTAGATAAGGTGACTGAACAATATTATTATTCAAAATTATTTATCTAAATATAATGATGAACATTCTGTATGCTATGTGAGCTGGAGGAAACTCGACAGATAATTCCGTTTTAATGGTGAGGTATGAGAAACTGATATTTTTGGTGTTAGCCAGATGAATCTTAATATTGGTGATTTAAGTGAGAACTAAGTTTGCTGTGTTAAATGAAGGATTAGAGTTCTGATAATTGTGAAGTGGACTTTACTTCAAATATGGGCAAAAGGGCATTGCAGTGGTTACTGTTACTGTTTTTTTTGTATAGAGATTATTGGGTTGGTTCATAAAGATATTCATGTAGGACTTAAAATTTAGATGAATATGTAATCTCTTTTTGACAGTTCAAACTTTTAACTTAAAAAGTACATTTTTCTTCATTGGATGTTCAAATCTTCTACTCTAAGGTCCTGCATAAGGGAAAAAGGAACAACTGATCGTAAGACTTCTGCGAAGACATGGCTGGAGAAAAGAGGAAAAGATCTTCTCGATATTGATTAATTGAATTGTTCAAGTACGTATTGTATTTCGTAGTTGTAATGGTTTCCTTTGAGGAATGTCACCGCCACCTCTTCAATTTTGTAGCATACTCAAATTTTCACATTCACAATTAGCAATCAAAATGACTTTCTGACGACTCAGAATGACTCATCTGTGTTTTTTTCTTAACAAATTCACGCTAGACATTTTCTGGTTACCTTTTTTTTCTGTCACAACAATAACAATTTGGTGGTATTGTAGGGTTTCAATGGAAGCATTGCAAAGCTTGATAAAAAGAGGCAATGAGAAATTTTGATGTTTTATTGTCTTATTCTTTTTTCTTTTTTTGCTAAAAATAGTTCAGTACAATTTTTCATGCTTTAAGTATTAGCATTTGTTTGCGGGATGTGTTAAGAGATATAAAGATGTTGTCAAGAGCTCACCTAATAGCTTAAACTTTCGGACGAATTTTAAGCTAATGGTTTCTGATAGATGCTGGTAACTTTTCAAAATAAAAGGGGAGCGACTTGTTATTGCTTGTTAAATTAGAAATCACTGCACTTGTGCTGGAAACTTCAATATATCTTTTTCCGTCCAATATTCTCTTCTTCTGTTACTTAAAGGGTGCATTTCTTTTCATATCATTTTTTATTTTCTGGCTGTTGATTCCCAATTTCAAAGTAAATCAATGGAACTAATGTCAAATGACATGGCTTTTATGGATGCCAGAAAACTTAGAGCAGCAGCAAGTTGGAGCATTATTTTGATGAATGGTTTACCTTGATTTCTGAAGCAGGATTCATCAGTTGCTGTTGTTCCTCTTTCAGCTTGTTGTAACGCTCAATGACAGAGTTCATACTGAAAGTGAAGAAGCAGGGAGTCAAGAAAATCACCGAGGAGCACAGACCAAACAAGTGGACAAGCATTTATAAGTAGACATATACACTTAAAAAATTCAGAGACCAAACCCTTTGAGAAAAAAGAAACAAGAAAAAGAAAAAGAGGAACACTGATTAGAAAGAATGAGAGGTCATTAAAGCTTATTTAGTTTCAAATATTATCAAGCCAAATTATAGGTCAAATACCAGTACTTCATCCAATTAATTTATGAAGATGTTTTTTTAACCTGATCATATTGTACACTGCTATACTTATTTCTTTAGTTCAACTTGTCCATATTGTAGAATACCGTATTTTCATACAAAAACTAATTTGTGGTATCATGGTGTTAATTAATCACCTGAAGATTCTTGACTACCTAAAATCAAATTTGAAAACTAATGAGCTCTAAACTATCAAGAGATATAAGTACAAGCTAATATAACGCAATAAATTTAAATGAATTTTATTTTAAATAGTGTAACGGTAATTCTATTATGTGTTTCATTACATCCTAAAAATATGATTAATAATGAAAAAAACACCTCTAAAAAAAATAAATAATAAAAAGAAACAAGTGTTGTCCAAATGTTAGAAGGCTATAATTTCAATTCAAAGACCATTTTTCTTTCTAGTTTCTTTTTCCTCCAACCATATAAAAAATAATGCATTTTGTAATCCTTCCCTCTTATTTTATTTTTTTCCTTCCTCCTTATCCATCCTTCCAATCAAACATACCGTAAGGTTAGGTTAATTTCTAGTCGACTATTCTCCAAATTAACAATTAATGGGTTTTAAATCAGTTGTATATAAAACATACACCTTATCTATATAGAAGTTCATCTTCTCCACAAATGACAAGCCATCTCACACATGCATAAGGAAATTTAATATCATGTATATTAAGTAAAGTATAAAGTAAAAAAAAAATTAACATTTATTTTAACAAGTAATTATTCTTCATTTTAGAATTTAATTATTGATATTAATTGGGCATAATTCAATTGATACTAAAAGTATTTTGAGGTTCAGAAGTAATATATACAACCTATTGTAATAAACTATTTGTGTTGTGAAAGTCCGATATAAGAAATCACAACTAGCCCAAATAGAACAATTATTATTTCCTAAAGTATATATGCAGATTGATTAAAGATTCATGTGTTCATGAACAAGTTGCACATGCTGATACAAAAGATTATCCATTTAAGGTTAAGTTCAAAACAATATAACACATCGGTTCATGATAAATTATACTTTATATAAAACTAGATCAATATATGCAAATTAGGCAAACAAGAGTTCATTCAAACTACTCATTATCAACAAGGAACCTAGCATTTCAAAATCAAAATCAATTAATTACAATTTAAATTGATTCTAAGATTCTATTAACATATAGTTTAGCAATCTTGAACAAACAAAACGACCAATCATAGAAAAGGAAAATAAAAAGAGAGTTGGTTGTACACTGAATCGATTTTCCATGTGAATATCGATATAGAGTGACAATCTAATTAATAAAAAGCTAACATGTAAAAGAATAAAATAAGAAAATAGGCAAAACAAACTACTAACAAAAAGAGAACAATTTGTTTCTATCACTTAGTTAAATTCCATTCACTTTTTTTTACATGTTAGTCTCTTATTAGATTATCACTCTATATCAGATACTGACATGAAAAATTCGATAAATGTATAATTTTAGAAAATGATAGCCAAAGAAAGAGTACCACCACACAACCTGAATAAGAGTCCTCCTAAACCCCAAGTGGCAAATATATAGTGGAATTGAAGCTCACAAGAGCTAGCAAAAGCAGCTAAATATATCCTAAGTGGAGATGACCAAAACACAATTTGCAGATGAAGGGTAAGCTGGCAAAGATCCCTAAGTTACCTTAGAGAAAGAGTTTTCTTTTTCTAAGAAAAAAAGAATAAGAATTGTACATGCTACTTCCAAACAGCACAGCAACTTCAAATAATCATAGTTATAAATCGAGTAGAATTATAGAAAAGTTATAGAATCAAGGAGATATCAACTTCAAACTCTTATTATTTTCTGTATAGTTGGATGCTAATTTATTAATCATTACGGAATAATTTGGTAGTTTATAGATATTGCTAATAGAGTTTTCAACTCATTAATTTGGCAATTTATTTTATTTATAGTAAGAGCTTGTTTAAAAATAAAATAAAATTTGTACATAGAGTATATATGTAAAGATGTTTTAATTATTAATGACTGTTTTACTTGTGAATTTCAAGAGACAAATAAATAAAGAATGAAGAATTTGTACTAAATAGAGGAAACTTAAGTTGAAATTCCAATGCTTACAAATTGAAAAGCTGAAATATTAGTTAATCGCTCTGATTTTGAGTTAAATTGTTTAGGTTTAGGTTGAAGAAATATATTTTTAAACTGAATCTAACAGTTCGACTGTTCTATTAACTGAACCATGAGCAATTCAAGTATAGTACATTTGAAGTTCTGATGCACCAAAACTATGTATTCAACATATTTGCTTGATTAGCATATAGGAGGTTGTAATATCATACTTTGATCATATGTTCCATAATTATTATAGTATTAAAGAGGGAATAAGATTGTGTGATGTATGAGGGCGGATGGTATTATCACAAAGCTTGCTTTCTTTATTCTATTTTAGGTTTTGGTATCTAGGAAAATAAAAGATATAGATTTAGAGATAACTATTTTAACTTAGAGCCACTTAAGATTTTTAGATCATCAAAATATAATGATCATTTAGATGAAGTTAGTTTGTTTATGATTTCGTTTGGATATGGCAATAATTTTGAGTGCTAATGGGGATCAGGGTTTATACATGGTGCCTTAGGATTTATTTTAGGGTAAAGTTTCAGTGTATACACTGAAATGAATAGGTAAGTTACATATGATATAAGTATTTAAATGTGTATATTGAATGAGTGACACATATTTAATCATTTAATACTAATAATTATATAGTACTTATGTATCGATTGCACTATTTTATTATGAAGAAAGATAGATATTACCGTGGGCTCCGTATATAAAGAGATGACCTTCCTCAAAGTAGCATAATTCTCATCATAAAAGTAATATACTTCATTAGTGAAAATTAATAGATTGCAGATTGAATATGGAAAACTCCCCATTGCCCCACACTATTGAAAGATCAACTAGACTAACCCTAATAAGGAGAGCTTTAAATAGTCGTTCCATGATATGTAACATTGGATTCGAGAGTAACTTTTTTTTTTTTTTTTTACTTGTATTCTCCATGGCTTCCAGACAGTTCCTTTTCCTTTTTCCAGTTCATCAGTAAAATTTATTGTTATCCATGTTTTCTAGATGCTATCTAACTTGGTTTTCCTTAGGTATACCAAATGCTTGTATATTAATCGGGCTAAGTATCTAGAAATGATTATTATACATTTAGTTTCAATCTGACCATTAATTTTTAATTTATTCATTCACATTTTGTTATGTTATAATTCAGTCATTTTTGTTTTATACTAATTAAAAGAAGTGATTAGAAGAGAATAATGAGATGTGTCAATCTCTCTATGACAGAAATGATTAAAGTGTACAAAAATAGAAGTTGAATAACTAAAACAATATAAACTAAAATTCAATGACTAAATTGAAACTAAATGAAATGTTTAGCGACGGTTAGTATAATTACATCAAGAGGAGGGGGAGGGGAAAAAGAGAGAGAGAATTTTTTTTTTTTTTTTTAAATAGTCGTTTGATTATTGTCTTCTGATGAAGTTATTATTGAGAAATGACTCACAATTCTAGGACTTGAAAAAGGTAATTACCTAGTTTAAGTGGCAAAAAATATTCCTTAAATTTATGAAGGTTTATTTTCCATATTGTCAGAACTCTTGTTATATTGTTATATCCTAATCGAGCACGAAATTTTAATAGTGGAGGACCAAATGCAATTATCCCTATCAATTGAAGTATCGAGAAAGAGATTATTCAGCTCTAGCCCAACGTTGAGGGTTATTATTAGTTGTAATTTAGTAGTGTGGTTGATATAATAAATAACTTAGTTATATCTAAAGGAAATTGAGATTACATGCTATTCTCTTAAGACCATAGTCCTAATTAGAGGATAAATTATGTAAATATTGTGTTAATTTTATTTATTTATTATTTATTATTTAATGCTCTTGATATAGTAGATCGATCTATAACATATACCCATTTGAACAATAAGAAATTATACTAAAGTTTATACTTCATATGACAGAAGTATATATTCACATCTGAAGTGTTAATTTTACCTTTTTCTTTTGTTCTTATTAATAATTGCCTTTTCATTTTAACTAAATGTATTTCTTTATTTTCGTTTTTACTTCTAAAGTAGCAATTAATAAAGTAAAAAAATGTGTAACTATCCTAATTAAACCATATTTAGCTTTCCTGAAAAAAGAAACCGTATGCATTGTTGTAAATTATAGTGAAGAAGATTTCTTGAAAAAGAAAAAATCCGGACAAAACACTCAAAACAGATTAGACCTAGTAAAAGAGCTGCAGACTCGCATGTTCATTCATACATAGTAACATGGATGCTTTTCGAACCCTTCTTCCAGGTTTCAGAGAATAATATATATACATGTACATTATTTCCTAATTGACAGGATTTGTTCTTTGAGAAATAAATGGTATAAATTGATAGGAGTTGTTCTTGTCCTAATTACAGTGCTTCTTGTTGGAAACTACTTAAGGAATACTTTCATTGACAAGGTTCTCTGAAGGAAATAAATCTCTACTATGCTTCTTAGCTAATATCGGCTAACTCATCACATGGTCTAGCAAAAAAAAGACTTAATAATTATCATATTCATGGATCTTTTGAATATCTTTGGAACTCTTAGACTAGATCAATCAATTTATACGAGAATGATCAACATGCATAATATAATAATCTACCTGCAGGCTATCAGATCAGCAAGCTAAGAAAAAGAAAATTTCCTTGGATGAATAAAGAGGCAGCTTTATTTTATGTCATGACACAAACCCTATATATATATATACATGTATATACAGTCTTAGCTAAAAACCATAAAACTATACATAATAGCATACAAGAAAACATATATACATATATTTATGTGATCCATTTTTCTTAAAAACAAAGAAAGTGTATCACCCATCAAAACAAGTGAATGATTAGAGAGAGAGAAAGAAAACAACTTTTTTTTTCTTTCCTGGTTTTATCTTTATCTTTTTTCCTTCAGTATCATGAGTAATGCGCTCCTCTATGGCTTATTTTTAGGTAAGGGAATTTTTCATCATCTGATGCGCTTATTAGAAAAAATTCGAAAAGAAAAGAAAAGGTAGAAGAGAAAGGGAGAGAGAATCTGACCTAGTGCTTGCATAATCATAAAGCTTGGAAGTGCTGGAGAAGATGATAACACCAACTTCTGCATCGCAAAGAATTGACAACTCTCTAGCTTTCTTTAGCAACCCATTTCTTCTCTTTGAGAAAGTCACTTGCCTACTCGTTGAATTATCAATCCTACGGATCACAATTTTCCCTCTTCCCATCTTATTCTTTTCTTTCTCAATCTTGGCCTCCTTTTCTTTTCTTTTCTTTTCCTCCTTTGCTAGATCCAACAAATCCAACATCAATTTCAACTGTAAGTAGTGCAATATATCACCTAAAAGTATTTATTATATCACAAAATATATACCAAAACTAGAAGGCTAGAGAAAATAAAAGTCACAAATAGAAGAAAATAAGGTCAAACCCTTACAAATTCAAGAGAAAAAAATAAAAAGAAAAACCTTTTTTCTAGAGGAAAGGCGAATTAACATAGATAGAACAATTGTAACAAACCCAAATTTTGTTTTTAAAAAAGAAAAAAAAAAAAGAAGAAAGAAAGAAAGAAGAGAGAAGCTTACTTGTTGGAGTAGGAGCAAAGGCTGAGAAATCAATCAACTCTTTTTCAGAAGAAAAAAATGTTTTTATGGATACATAGTCTTTATGCTTTATAAGGAAAGATGAAAGTGGTTTCTTTACAAAACCAAAAACCACTCAGTTGTTTTATTCTATAGCTTAGATACCCACTTCCGAGAGTATATAAAATATGCTATACTCGCCCTGCTAGACAGACAAATGTAATGGCGAATCAAAACTTACATGCATTGACCATAGTTAGAGAATCGAGGAGTGGAAGATAGGGAACGATATGGACAAACGTCGACTGGAGAAAGAGATTAAGTGAAAATGGTACTCGAGAGAGCGATGGAAATGCTTTCCTCGTACCCGGATTCGTGGGTTGTGTGGTGATAGCAGAAATGATTTTGTGTATCTGGCTTATGGGCTGTTGCCACGTGTCTCTACCCAAACCAGAGGGCGGTCTGGATTATTTTATTTGCTATTATTGGGTTGTTTATCATCATCATTTATATTATATAAGAGGAAAGTTATTTTTTCCGTTAAAGAATGTGGGAATAGTTTGCACCTTTTTCAATAAAATATTTATTAAAGAACTCTTGATAAAAGGTATTATGATTTTTCTTGGATATTCTGAAAAATTTAAATAATAAAGTATTTAATATTTTTATCAAAATTGAAATAAATAACACATACTTAATTTTTAAATTTTTAAGCGCAATACAACTTAAATCTCGATAATTTTTAAAGTAAATTTATTTTATCACTCGACTATGCATCAAAATACATAACTTATAATTAGTTCAATTAGTTAACCAAGTTTTTATGAAATTGACAAAGATTACGGATCATATAGTTCTATTACTAAACTTTGAGATGAAATGAAACTTTTGGTTTTTGAATTTTAGAGGGTTTTTTTTTTTAATTCTGATAGAGGATATTATAAAAATGTGTATCACAATTGTTTTGGATAAGTATTTGGATTGAGTTTGCTATTTTGTAGTTATGTTGCCATTGGACTTGTTGATTTACTCCTATTTTCTTAATTCAATAGCAAAATTTCCCTCATCTAGACAAGCCTATAAATCCTCAATAAAAAATGCTTTAATTAGTTTGCAAGAATTCACTGAGAACTCAAAATATTTAGAGGCATATTTTTAGGTGTGATTATTAAATTTAATTAAATTAAACATATTGTATTGTGCATTCATTATTTTCTTATGATAAATTAAAATAATAATAAAATTGACAGCTAATCTAATGATTCTGACCTACCATTTTTTATCGATTAGTGTAATCGCTGATTAAATATAGAAATTTCTATGTGCATATCTATAAAGGTGAATTATTTATATTTATCACTCGTAATCAAAATTTTCTATCGATCTAGGACTTTTCATCAACTAGGATCAAGAGTGGGTGTCTATTATGAAGAATTTGCTAGTTTTTCCAAAACTTTCACCTTTTTATGCTCTTGAATTTCATATTAAGATAAATTGTTGTTACATTTCCAATAGTCATAGAGCTTGCTAAACAAGTACACCAAAAGCAAACAAAGAATATATCAATTTGCAAGTTGGTACTCCAACACTGATATTATGAAGTAGTTATTTTGGGAAAACTCTGATTTGATAATGAGCAAGTGGAAGGAAAGATCAAAGTTTTGGCAGTCAATTTAGGTAAGGCTTCCAAAACAGGTAAAAATGAATTATTATAATGGGAAATCGATAATAATAATTATAAGGCAAACAAAAGCAACATCTCATGCTAATTCTTGTTTCTAGGTCGTTGGTTGGAAGTTGCAACTGTCAGCCATCAACTCCCTCTTGTAAAATTTAAAAGAAGAAAAGGACAGAAAAAGAGAAAAACAAATAAATTAATTAATTAATTGCTGCATAGTACTGTAAGATACTTACTTCATTTAAACAAAATCCACTAGTTTGTGTTTTCTTTTTTTCTTTCTGATTTTTCGTTTTAAAAATTATTTTGTATTATATCAATTTGATTCTATTCAAATCAAATAAAGACAACATAACATTTTCTACACGCATATGTTTTTGCTTGTCTTTCAAAATTCTCAGGGTGTTGGCGATATTAAATTCTATATATTTAATAATATAATATTTGCCTTTTACTAGAAATTCTTTTTTGATACTGATAAATTTTAGCTCGATCATACCGAAATTGAATTTTTAGCTGAAAAGTAAATTTAAATTCAAGTGAAGTCCGATTAATTAATTTAAAGGAAAAAAAAGCTTTGCTTGAGAATTTTTGAAAGTCAAATATGAGATTAAGTTTAAGGATAAAGATTAATTACTTTGGATTCACAATCAGTTGCAAAAACTGATAATTTAAATTCTCTCATATGGAAAAGCTTCTTTTAAAGTCAATTTCATTGCTTAAGTAATCTTTGTAATTCTGGGATAACCTAATTCATTGTCTTTTAGTGTGAATTGTAAAAATTTCAGTTGTTTCATTTTCATGATAAGTTAATCATTTTAGACTAAAAATTAACTGGACTGTGACGGTTGATAGCAGAGCTACTCTAAATAGCATCGTATAGAAATGGTGGGTCAAACCAGTCGTGGAATGAGGTAAAACCACCCTAGGCACCAATTGACCATAAGACACAAGACTTAGAATGCGACTCCTAGCCAAGGGACCTTAGTAATGCCAAGGCTTCACCATAATAAGACTTCTAATCTTGTTGTCAAGCCAACAACAGTTTGTTTAAATATTAGGCTTCTTGTTTCTTATGGTTGGTCACTTTGCCAGTTGGATGTTAATAATGCAATTGCATGGCATGCTTAATGAAGACCTTTACATGATTCAACCTTTCGGGTTTATCGATAAACAAATTCTACTCCGTGTTTTCAACTTTCACTACAAAAAAATCTGTTTTAGCAACCGACAAATCCGTAGGTATTTTGTCGCTAAATCAAAATAGCGATAGATTCCTTCTGTATCTATTTTACTTATTTTTTTTTTACAAAAAAAAAAATCTGTTGCTAAGGTTAGCTACAAAAGATCCGTAACTAAATTTAGCTACCACTGAAATCCATAGCTAAATTTGGCGACAAATATTAATCTGTCGCTAAATTAATAAAATGATTCATTTTTATTTTTAAAATCCGTCGCTAAAAATAGTATATCTTTAAAATATTATTAGTTAGATTATTTTGTATAACTTTTATCTTAATGTATAATTGTTTTATAAATTAATTTTTTGGTATTTTAAATTTTAATATCCAATTAATTTATAATAATAATAATAATAATATGAAAGAAGAAGAAAAGAAGAGAAAAAAATGAAGAAAAGGTAAATAAGAGGAGAAGAAATAATTAAATAGACTATCAAAATAATGGTAAATGAAAAAAATAAATGAAGAGAAAAATCAATACAAAAGATAAAGAAAAATAATAAAGAGAGAAAAGATAGTAAACAAATCATAAAGAAAATAGAAGAAAAGTGAATAAAGAAATTTGAAGGAGAAAAATAAAATAAAATAAAAAAGAAAGAGGAAAAAAAAAGAGAAAAAAGTAAGAAATAGAAGAAATGAAAAAAGAAAAAGAAAGATAGTGAAAGAAAATATAGAGAGAGTAAGAATGAAAAAAAAAAGGAAAAAAAAAGAGAAAAATGTATTGAAAGAATATATACATAGAGAATAAGAAAGAAGAAAAAAAGAAAAGAAGAATACCAGATATAGTGATAGTAAGTAAGGAGAGATGGAAAGAAATAGAGAATATGTAGTAAAGATAAAATGAAAGGATAAAGGGAGAAGTTAAAATTTATAATGGCTCAAAAATAGCGATGGACTTTTCTGTCTCTAAATCTATCGCTAAATTCAATAAAAATAGCAAGAATAACAAAAAGTGCAGTTATTAAAAAAATTTAGAAATTCGTCGCTAATTCATCGTTAAAGTTATAAAAAATAAGCGAAAAATAGAGAAACTGCGAGAAATTAAAAATTTTAAAAATCCGTCACTAAAACTGAAAAAAGAGAGCAAGAAATAGCAAAAGTGCGGGAAACCAAAAAAATTTGCTAATCCGTCTGTAAATCCATAAATAAATCTAATTCGCTAAAATTGGCCAAAAAATCAAGTAGCCATATTTTAGCTATGGATTTCAAATCCGTCGGTAAAATCCGTCGCTAAAGCTGGCACCAAATCTAATGTCAATTTAGCTATGGATTTTGGTCGTCGTTAAAGCTTGGATGTCTTTTTTGTTTTCTTCTATCATTATATTGCCATTATTTTGTTGGTATTTAGCGATGGATGCTACTCGTTGCTAATTAAATACAGAATTTATGATAGTGTTTATAAAATTCTTTGTAACCTTAAACAATTTCCATGAGCTTGATACAATTAATATGAGTTGTTTAGTGTCTATCTATTTAATTAATAGACTAGTTTAGAATGTATTGAATAGGAAATACTATTTGAAGAGTTTTATTACAGCTATATAATAAAACAGCTAATTAGGTTAAACAACTAATTAGGAAACTCGAGACCTTATAGTTAATCTATTAGGTTAAACAGCTAATTTAGTATGATTTCGAGCACATTCAGGATAGAGGTGGAGTCATCAAACCCGAATTAAATAAAATTACATACATAAAAGATAAACTCCAGTGACCATCACCATACGACCCAATGCCAAGGGACCAAGCAATACGCTTATTAAAGATGATTTAATTAAGTGTTAATTTATGAACATAAAATTCTCATTGGTCAAGTACCACGTGATCAAGATTCCTCTGTCCAATGAAGATAGGATGTTTCCTTAATCACCAATCAGATTCTCGGATTAAACACCATAAACATTTGATGTAAGTTGCAAGTTTCAATGCCAAAGTAAGACTATTAGCCAAGTGTCAATCTACAACAAGTCATATTTATATATATATATATTGACCAAGTACAAAAGTTGGCTTAAATAATTCTATATTGCTTCCGGGTAACCTCAAAAATAGAAAATGATACTTTACCTTGGATATGTAATCCAATATATATTGTTTTATACGAGGGTCAGTTCTTTTTCTTTTGGTAGGAATTAAGAAAATAACTAGAAAAGGCTTTTGTTTTTAAGAAAAAATAAATAAATTAAAAATTACATTTATGCAAGTTAACTTTAATTAAGCATTTGAATTTTGTTTATAAACCAAAACAACTCAACATTAAAATAGGATTGTCCTCGAAGCCTAATATAATGAGCCATAAATTCAGGCAAATCTAAAATTTAAATAATATTTAAACTGTGAAGTCTATATAGAGATCTGATCATGTTCGATTCACTAGACTCACTTAAACCTTTAAATTAAGATTTATTGATAGATTATATGATATAAATAATATTTAAACTATGAAGTCTATATAGAGATCTGATATTAATTTACCGATAGATTTTGTCCTTTATGAACAAAAATTTAAAAAAAATTTAAAAATTTACCCATAGTTTTAGAATTAGGAGGAGAAAAGAATTTGAATGAGGATCGGACAGAATGCCACCATTCAACCTAAACCGAAAATGCAGTCCAGAATAATTACGATTACTCAAATACAAATTTAGAAAATTTAAATTGCTATAGCCATGAGAGCCGCATATATGATGGTAAAAAAGGTA
The DNA here is from genome assembly GCF_019578655.1 of Ricinus communis. NCBI lineage: Eukaryota > Viridiplantae > Streptophyta > Magnoliopsida > Malpighiales > Euphorbiaceae > Ricinus > Ricinus communis. Next base: position 18,460,254 of record NC_063261.1, on the reverse strand, counting down.
TATGGGAGAACTCTAGTTTTCATTGTATTCTAGCATATTAATTATACATAAGTTCATAACTTGAAAGAGAACATGTAATAGAGCTACTCATGCTATGGCTCAATGGGCACTTTCTTTGGAAGAGGATCATATAATGATGGAGGATGTTCCTTCTCATGTTGGTCCCATTGTTCTTGATGAATTTTTCTATATGCTAATGAAGCTTTCTTCTTTCTCAAAATTATATATAAAAGTTCATAAATTGAAAGATTCGTTTTTCAATTGGGTGAAGAAATAATAGTATTATTATGAGACAAATAGTAATGGTCCAATGCTATTTTAGCTAAAATAATGAATTTTCATGCAAAAGTATTAACCTCCCTTGAATTTTAGAGATAAAGAAGACAAAACAAGTAATTAATTGAGGGAAGAAAGAGAAAATCTACCTCTGCACAGGTAAACATAACTTTTCGATTGTGCACAGAGTTCTGAGCTAATCTATTCTATTTGTACTTGCTCAACCACTGAAATAGAAAGCATTCACACAGGGAACCGTATTAAATAATCAAAGATGGATTGAGTTTAGAAACTGGAATTAATTATAGCTCAATTAAAGATACGAGGATCCTTGGAAATGTTTTTATAATACAAATTTTTAGCTGTAAAGGTACTTATGCAGTTGCTAATCTCACAATTCTTGATGATAATGGAGCCTCAAACATGCTTGTGTATACTTAATTGCCTCATTGCTTGCGTTTAAAAATCTTTTGGACAGGAGCCAGCAGGGTTTGCACACTTCTATCTCTTCAGTACTCAGACAAGGCAGACCAATTAAGGAGCCCAAATATAATAAAAACACAAGATTCAAAATATTTGATGCTAAAATCTTCAAGATTCCATATATAGTTTCTCTCAGTAAATGGGTTCGGAAGATAATATATTTGTCGTTTGAGCCATTGATTAACATATTGCTTCAGGTATATTTCCAGTTTAATTACAAAATTTGAAGATTCAAGAAATAGCTCAGATCTCAAGTTTTGACGAAAAATATTAGGGCAAAGAACTCTTTCTTTCAGAATTTTAACCATAACGATACTTTCGTTTCTCTTGTTTGAAAACTGAATCACTATAATTTTTTTTTTACTTTTATTATTAATATCAATCCTTTAGTAAAAAAAAGTATGTATTTTTAGTCTCAAATTCTTTAAATAACATCTTTCTCCTTATATTTTATAGAATAATGTTTTAGTCCTTAAAATTGACAAATAGAGAACTAAACTATATAATTTTGTTCTGAATGTGAGGAAAAAAATACAAGTTTTATTTTAGAAATGGAGGACTAATTGAAATATAATATGAAGAGTTAGAATGTAAAGGTTTTTTTTTTAAAAAAAAATTAAGGACTATTTGTTTAGTTGTCACGCAAAAAAGGGATGAAAGTGTAACTAAAGTTACAATTCAATGGGAAATAGTAATTTACCCTAATAATTGGAACCAAACAACTCTACATTTGAAGAGTGATATGTGATATCAAATACTTTAGCATTTAAAATTATATTAATGGAAATGGGGTTTGCTTTAACTCTATAGCTAGGGTACATTCCCATTTCCATAGCTATATAGCTAGACTCATTTGGAGCACTAATTAAAAGAAATTATATAATTAAATGCCTATCTTGTTTTTAAAGAAAATTTAAGAAGTATATTTTGTCTTCCTTAAATAAGCCTATCTTATTTTTATAAATAAATGCCATTGTAGGCCAACTATGTCAAGCAAATGTCACCCCATTAAACTATTTCTGCATTTTATTATTGGCTGCAGGAATCTTTAAAGAAATATAAATTATAAAAAATAATTACATGTCCAAGAACTTGAAAGTGATTCTAACATTAAAATAGGAAGTGTTCATACTAGCAATAATATATAAATTGAAAAAATGTAGAAAATTTAAGTATAGTGCTGAAATGGACTTCTGTACGAGGATATAAGTAGGGCAACCTTTCATATTGTCTTTCATACAAATCGAATAATGAAGAAGGAAGCTGACATGGAGATTCTTTTTGTGGAATAATCTATTAAAAATTATATTTTATAGTATGTATTAGTTCAGGATTAGCTTTCATATATACAATTTTCTTTTCTTTTGGTTTTAAATAGTTTATTAAGATGAATCTAATATTTCTTATTTCGTTATTATCTTTATCAATAGATTGATGTATCTCTCTTTGTATCTGGTCTTATTATGGCGAGTAGCTATAACGTCTATGTATATGTCATATTCTGAATGTTTTATAATTAATTTATATATATATATATATATATATATATATAATGCGTATATATATAAAATTAATCTAGAGTGTGTCAGACATGATTTTTACAGGTGATAAAACACTTTTTCAAAAAATTTAAACATATTACTATTATACTTTTCTCTCGGTTAAGTTAAGTTTCTCACTTGAAACTTAATTAATTCTGATAGAAATTTAATTATCTTTGTGAGATTTATTGCATGTCAATGTCCTTTTTTTTGTTATACACTGCTTCATAAGCCATCACTATGCACAACTATTAAGTGGTGCCCTACTCTTTAGTACTTAGAATAATTGCTTTTACTTTTATGCGGTGACCTCTTATTTTATGACGAGGAGAAATTAAGGTGAATTCTCAAGTGATGTGGAGCTGAAATGGCTTTTGATGCAACGAATATTTGATGCATATTCTCTCTAGAAGCGACGTCCTCAAGATCATATCAGAATGTGTGAGGTGATACTTTTAAGCAATGAGAATAGAAGTTAAATACCAAAAAGAAATAAATTAAAATCTAATAACCAATTTGAAATAAAATTCGACAGTCGCTCACATAATTTATCTCATTTTATGTAGTAAATAATATAAAAATTGATATGATTATTCATGAAATTTATTCTATATTCTGTCCTGGAGGGTTAAAATCAAACTAGAGAAAATCAAGGTGTGAAGTTTGATCAACACCGGTGCACTTGACCCTAGAGCTTTAGAAATCTGCTATATTCCCAAAAAGAAAACCCATAGCTTTAGACATTGTAGGCCTGAGAGTAGTTGATGGTTGATGCACGTAATTGCTAAGTTAAGCATAGTGATGGCTTCCTTCCTATTCTAATTGGGCACTTTCTTTATCAACCGAATCCAAAATCCTTCCCTTGCTATATAAAGCCCAAACCTCTTAATTTACGTAATACTATTCATTTTATACCGCCATTATTATTATTTTAATTATAAAATTTAGTTAATATAAATAATTTAATAAAATTTTAATATTTAATATTAATTTATAATATTTTAAAATAATAATAAATTAACTATTTTTTTTTTTTGATATTTTTAAAATTTTAAGATTTTATTAGTGCAATAAATAAAAATTATTTATTAATTAATTTTAGTATTATATAACGTAATACTATAATTGATATTACTATTTTTAGGATTAAATATTTATTATATAATTTGAAAAATTAATTTATTATTGTATATAATATAAAAATATAATTTAAGATGTTATTTTTTAGAATTAGAATTAATTAAAAGACTAATTTATTAGTTAATATAATATTAAAATATAATTAATATATTATTTTTATGATCGAATTAGTATCATTATTTGATTAGAAAACTATTTATTATTTAATATAATATTAAAATATAATTAATATATTATTTTTTAGGATTTTATAGTGAGTTTCTTAATTAGGAATGTAACTTATTATCAATAAATTAATAGAAAGAATTATAAAATTACACATAAATATAAAGTTTATGTGTTAAAAATAGTACATATGTCAAAATAAAAATTTTATGTGTTAAAAATTAAATACACATATCAAAATAATTTTAGAACTCAGAAATTAATATATATATATATATATATATATATTATGATTTTAAATAACTGAGTATGTGTTAGTCATCTAATGTCAAAATATAAAATACTCCTACATACATTATATTCGTTGAAGTATATACACATAGTTGCATAAGAATTGGTCGAGGTACCATAAATATTTTATAGTTTGTACTAATATTGTTGTATGTATTAAGCCCGAGAGATAACAAAATATCGTAAAGACAAAAGTTGGAATGCGAGGATCTTAGAACTTAGTTAATAAAATTGGACTTGAATCCAATCAATATCAAAATGACTAGAACTAGTATTTTAATTGATTCGATTTTTACTCTTATTTTTTAATTTCTCTAGCATAACTCACAACTTTTCTGAAATGCTCTCCAATTGTCCTATATTGATTAAATCAAATTGCACGGTTGCACTAAGTTGGTTGAATAGCGATTTGCAAAACTCTCTGCGGCAATCATGGGATGTGATGCACCGCAATGAAGTGCTTATTCCTAAACAACCTCTTAATTCACTTCCTCATATCTTAAGGGAAGCAAACTCTGTGGGAGATGGCCTGGCTAAAAAATGAGTTACAAGGAGCTCCGGCTGGATTCTATGGCTGTATAATGTAATATTTTCTAGTGAGAAACTGCTTTTCAGGTTGCTGTGCCTTGTCGTCCTGTCAGTGTCTTGTAAATTTGGGTCTGATAAATATGTTTTCTGGCACTTGGTGCGAAATCTTTTGTGGTCGGACATATGACATCTCTTGTCCTACTTTTCTGTCTGTTATATGCTATTTAAGCAAGTTATCCTTGTAGTGTTTTTTTCAGGTTTTTAATGTAATATTATAATGCTTATATTGTTAGATTATATAAGAATGAATAGATAAGTGATAATATATATTTATTAATTTTAAATAATAAAATATATATTAATTATTTAATATTATAAATATTTATATGTATGTCTCATGATTATAGTATATGAATTAGATTTAAGTAAAAAAAATTTCTATTAGAATGTATTTAGAAAAATATATTGGCTTCAGTGTTAAATTATTTTTCTATTTTAGTTAAATAAAAATGATTTGTTTATCATAAAAAAGTAGGACTTATTTAAGACTTTAAGGTTATTATTAATTATTAAAAAAGCAATTTTAGATTCTATGGATTCCATAATTAATGAACTATATATATATTATATTATATTCTGTATGACTGTACCTGTATGCTATGTTATTGTTGGCAATTCTAGTTTATGTTTGTATGAAATTGACGACTATCAAACGGCATGGTAGTTACTTTATTATAGGCAATCTTATTATTTATTCTTTGTATTTTTTAATATTTTTCTTAAATTGCTCAATCAATTCATTGAATACTTTAATTGTATGTACAAAATTAAAATAAAAACAACATAGAAAGATATTAAGAAGTCATCTTACGAAAAATAATTATTAATAAAAGAGACTTGTCCAGTTTTGTAAATCCATCACAAATTTAAATTCAAGAAATAACAATTGCGAAATTCTAAAATAGTAAAATTAAAAAAAATATTATGAGGAGAATAAGATTAAGAGGTTAATGATAGTTAAAAAGAATCAAATTAATGAATTTAGATTCTTGAAGGAATTAGACAAAATACTTTAAAAGGTGTAATTTTCTAAAAGAAAATAAGAAAGAACATTGGACATAGAGGAATGCCCTGCACCTGTGTCCACGTTTGCTGTGTGGTCCCGAGGCAAGGCTACACGTATGGGACTGTGTCCCAATGTTTTAGTTTTTTTTTTTTTTTTTTTCTAAATTTAAAATTATAATAAAATAAATTATAAAGCTAATATTGTATAATTCAGAATTATATATTAAACAAATTTTTTTATATTTATAAAAATTAATTTTTTACTGTGTTGTATAATTGTCATAATTATTTTAATTTTGAATAATAATATAAATTGAGTTTATAAATAAAATTAAATAGAATTTTCAACATTTTAACATTTTATATAATATTTTTATAAATAATAATAAATTAATTATTATATATAAATTTAAATTTAATGTGTTAAAAATGACTATATATCAAAATATAGTACCATAAGTTAACAATTTTTATATTTTAAAATTTAATATATTTATATTATAGATAAATATAATTTAAAATTTAATATAATTGGTAACATATATTTTTATATTTTTTCAATTAGTCATACTTCCAAGAATTAAAAATTAATATACTTACGGTAAATAATGAAATAAATTATCAATTAAAACTAATATAATATAATTTTTAGTAAGTCGTTATATACTAAAATTCTATATTATTAGTGAATATATTTTCTTTTACATATTTAAAAATTTAATAATTTCATCAATATATAATTTATAATTATATAATCAAAACTTTTACATTTTTATAATGGACATCAATATTCATCATTCTTCATAAGATAATATTTATTGTTTATTGCAACGATGTTCATTTTGTATTTCATCAATTCTTAAATAATCATTATTTTAATGAAAGATATTCATCATTTATAATTCACATATTCATTAATTTATTTTTTTCAATCTAATAGTTATAAAAATCAGTGAAAAATTTATTTTCAGATAAAAATGATATTGATTTTTTTATGAAAGTTATATTTATTGTTTTGTGATGCATATTTTAAATATTTTTGTGATTAATATAAGCATTTATCATTTATGAGTATAATATTTATTAATTTGTTAATGGATATTCATTATGAATGAATACCATATTTATTAATTTATTCAAATAAATATATATATAACTTAAATATATAATAAGTCGTCTTTACAATTAATAAAGAAAAAAATCAAGCTAGTTATCCTATAAATATTTAAATTTATGGTATAAATTCTTTTTAATAAATTAAAATTAATAAACAATGAATAATTAATGTTTAAATAATAAACGTTCAGTATATGTTTAATAATATCTAATATTAATTTAATGAATATAAATTCGAAAAAATACGTGTTAGAATTTTGACACATATCTTGTATATGACCGAACCATATTACAATGTGATGCAAGATGTACGACAGAAGGGTGCGAGGAAGAGAGAAAGGATTATTATACTAGATCTTCACTAAGGCCAAACTTCAAAGTGGGTCGGTATATTGAGTTAGATTTGGTTAAACATGTAAGCCCTAACAGTCAGATTGGGCAAGATTCAAATCCAAATCTTTTTTCTTTTGAACTGAATGAATAACTTCAATGAAATCAAGGATAAGACATCCTGCAAGAGCAGTTTCTCAGGTTCAGCTGAAATCAGAAATCCAGCCAGAGTTATACAACAAAATAATTAACTTTAGAAAGCCAATGAGCAGCTCTATTACAGATTGTAGGAATCAATCTAAAAGTGCACAATATAAATTCCTTGTAAGTATCCTCAATTGTCGGTCTAAACTCTTAAGAGAAAATTATAAATTGTTCTTTATTTTAGGTTCTTAAAATTCTTATATACATATAAAATATAATTAAATTATCTTTCAATAGCACCAAATTAAGGTCGCACAATAAATTGGATAGTCAAATTGAATTTTATTCCATAAAAATAAGTATTTATATCACATTATCTCTTACCTGACTAAAGTAAAACCTGAGGAAATTGAATCGATTTGCAAATTGAATTTGATTTATAAAATAAATAATAAAGTCAAGATGTTGCCTAGTTCAATCCAATGCTCAATTAATTAAATATAGGGATTATAAACATAGTTATATACATATATTACTTCGAGCCAAACCAAAATCTTGTTAATAATTTTTGGATGTAACTAAGAGGAAAAAAGAAATATTGCAAATGGCATCATTAACTAAGCGTAAACTTTAAAAGATAGCTGAGGTTGGCAGAAGATTGAAACAGTCATAGCATTTCTTTGTTGGTATATTTTATTTTTGGAATTCAAAAAAGAAAAGCATTAACTCTATAGCTTGTTACATGAATTCAAGAAATGCCGACCTTGATACCAAAGCAGAATCCATTTGGTAGCAAAACTGTTCACTTTGGTGAGTATAACAATTTAATTAGTTGTCTTTGTCCAAATCTGAGGATTTTATGGAAGAACTAACTGTAATTTACAAGCCTCCAGGCTCCAGGAAATTCTCCTTCTTTCCGTTGCCATGTCTGTTCTGTCGTCCTCGAATTCTCATCATCAATCATCAATTATTTGTTTTCTTCTTCTCAGTCTCTTCACGACCAGTTTCCTGTTTCATGTAACGTTGGAGGTATATGCTACTCCAATAAGCTTTAACTTTTCTGGTTTTGATTCAAATCATCCTGAAATTTTTACTGAAAGAGATGCTTGTGTGAGCATTGAAGGAATTGACCTCACCACTAACACGCGTGGTACAGATCAAGGTAAGAGAGTTGGTCGAGCCACATATACAAACCCACTGCACCTCTGGGATAAAGTGTCAGGGAATCTCACCAACTTCACTACTCATTTCTCCTTCATCATCAACTCAAACGGTGAATCCAACTATGGCGATGGGCTAACATTTTTTCTTGCTCTGAATGGTTCTAGAGTTCCTCAAAATATGGAAGCTGGTGGTGGTCTTGGTCTTGCCATCAATGACAATGTTAGTCATGCATTGAACTACGCAGAAAATCAGTTTGTTGCGATTGAGTTTGATACCTATAAAAATCCCTGGGATCCTTTAAATGATCATGTAGGTATAAATATCAGGTCCATGAAATCTGTTGAGCATGTTTCTTGGCTGAGTGAAGTAAGACAAGGGATCACAACAGATGCTTGGATTAGATATGATTCAAGCCAGAAAGTTTTGAGCGTCAAATTTGCTCATATTGATCGTTATAGCAACTCAATTGTAGAGGGAAAGGTATCAGCTGTGGTTGATTTGGCCAAGCATTTACCTGAATGGGTTACTTTTGGCTTCTCTGCCAGCACTGGACTTTCCAAAGAGATGAACAGAATCACATCATGGGAGTTCAATTCAAGCTCCGACATTGTAGAACTGAATACCACTCAGTCTGATCCAGCAGGCACTGCGAATATCACACCTGCAGCTAATACTGGCTTACTTTCAAAAAAAAGCAAAAGTAAAATTATAGGATTGGTGGCAGGATTAAGTGTTGGAGCTTGTGTTTCGATTGTTGGAGCAGGTTTTGCTTCATATCTCTTAAGGAGAAAAAAACAACTTAAGACGGATGATCCTGTCTTTGATTTTGCATTTAGTGATGATTTCAAAAATGGGACAGGACCAAGAAAATTATCTTACAATGAATTAGCAGATGCAACGGATAATTTCTCAGAGGTAAAAAAGCTTGGTGAAGGTGGATTTGGAGCAGTTTATAGAGGTTTTTTGAAGGAAATAAATTCCTATGTGGCTGTTAAGAGGGTGTCAAAGGAGTCTAAACAAGGTATCAAAGAGTACGCGGCAGAAGTGAAGATCATTAGCCGAATGAGGCATAGGAATTTGGTCAAGCTCATGGGTTGGTGCCATGAAAGAGAACTACTACTTGCATACGAGTTCATGCCCGGTGGCAGCCTAGATGCTCACCTTTTTAAAGGCAAAAGCCTATTGAAATGGGAGGTGAGGTACAAAATTGCACAGGGATTGGCATCCGCATTACTATACCTACACGAAGAAAGTGATCAGTGCGTGCTGCATAGAGATATTAAATCAAGCAACATTATGTTGGATTCCAGTTTCGATGCTAAACTTGGGGATTTCGGGTTAGCTAGGCTTGTTGATCATGCAAAAGGGTCTCAAACCACAGTTTTAGCAGGAACAATGGGATACATGGCTCCTGAATGTTTCACTACAGGAAAGGCAAGCAAGGAATCAGATATATATAGTTTTGGAGTTGTTGCATTGGAAATGGCATGTGGGAGAAGAGTGCTCGAACCAGGAATCGAAGAAAACCAAACAAGACTAATGGAATGGGTTTGGGAACTGTATGGAATTGGAAAACTTCTGCAAGCAGCTGACCCCAAACTTAGTGGAGATTTTAATGAACAAGAAATGGAGAGACTGATGATTGTTGGACTCTGCTGCGCGCATCCTGACCACGCTTTTCGGCCTTCCATAAGGCAAGTTATCAATTTATTGATTAGTTCTGAGGTTCCCTTGCCTGTCCTGCCACCAGAAATGCCTGTGCCAGCTTATCTTGCTCCTCCAGTTAAACTATCCATGTCATCATCTTATAGTAGTGCCAGCAGCATCAGGTCAATCCACAATTCAAGTATGCGGCTGATTCATTAAAATCTATATCACCTTCTGGAGCATCTTCTTCTGTATCACTTTTGTCGAACATAACATAAGTTCATTATCAATGTATACATTACAATGAATAGTTGGATGATATATAGTACTAATGTTTTACACTTGAGTATCAAATAATTGACATATATCTCAATTAAATAGAAATATGTCACTTATATTTCTACAAATTGAATGTTCAATTTTAGAAATTCTATTAGAAAAATTTATTTAATAAAATTGAATGATATCTCGGAGAAGTATATATTAAGCAGATGTCAATTCCTGTAAAATTTGATAGATAATATGGTTAGGGTTTTGTCCATAATTATATGAATGTGATATCTATAGTAAAAGTATTATTTTATAGAGATGACAAAGTGTTATATAAACTCAGAAATAAGATTCGACTGGCCTGAAACTTGATCTATCCAAACCCGAATTTCAATATAAAACTAAAGATCCAAACTCGAGATGATCCAAAACCAAAATTGCTCGAACCTGAAATAACTCAAACCTGAAGCAACTCGAGATCGAAGTGATAAGAAATTCGAGTGACATGAGCTCAAAATAGTAAAAGACTGCAAATAACTCGAACCCAAAATAATTCAACTCCAAGACTGACACGATCCTACACTCAATAATACCCAAATTAATAATCGCCACAATCCGATTCAAAATCTAAAATAATTAGAAATATAACTTTTTATTAAAATTAAAGTAGGATTTTGGTAACATATAATTATCATGTATACCTAATTTTAATACTAATTTTCTTAATATATTTTATTTCTAATTAGAATTTTTAAAAAATATCTTTTGTAATATAATTTTCAAATTCTTAATCTCTTAAAATTATTGCATTATAAATTGTTAATCGTTAAATAAAATAATTAGCTTGAGTTTATAAATATATATATATATATATATATATATAATTAAAAAATAAAATAATTAAAAGGTGATCCAATAAAATAATTAAAGTTAAGAATCTTGTAATTTAGTTTAATTTCTATTCTTCTTTAAGAGAAAGGTGAAATTATTTTATGCTATATTTATGAAAAAAATAATATTTAAGACTAAAATAAAATTAAGCTTTGAGTAAAAATTAAATTAATAATATTAAGCCGTAGTCTAATGAAATTCAAGAAATTTAATTGATAAAAATTAATTAAATAATTTTTTAATATTGACACTATTTTGAATTTAAACTCTTTTAATTTACATCACTTTTAAAAGTAAACTAAATAATTAAATTAATTATTCTTAAAATTAATAAAATTAATAATTTTTTATTTTGTTCTATAGTTTTTAAAGAAAAATATAAAGTAAATAAAAATAATAGTTCAACAAAGAGACAACCATGCAGATATAAAGTAAAAAATGGTCCATCATAATATAAAAATTTAAACTTTGAATTTTCAACTAGAAAATTTTTAAGAAATTAAATATATAAAATTTTATTGGATAAAATTTCTGTGATAAAAAAATAAAATCAGATAAATTAATCTAAAAATTAACCCGAACGATAAGTTAATTTGAAACTCAATCCGAAATTCGAGACAATCTGAACTAAATTTTATCTAAATACAACTCAAATTGAACTCGTAATGGTCCAGATCCGAAAAAGAAGCAAAACCAAGGCTCAGTCCAAACCCCACCAACTCGAACTTGAAATTAACAGAACCCGAAATTCTCTAAACTCGAGAAGACCCAAATCTGAAATGACCAAATCATAAATAATCTAAAATTCAAAACGATTTTATCCAAACCGGACTTGATGCATGTGAAAGTCTTAGACAAATTCCAGGAATTTTTTGATAAATATTTGGAAGGAGATGTGATCTTAGTGCTAAGGGAATGTTATGCACTGCCTTATCTCCTTTATCAAACAACTTTATATAAAAAAAACTTCAAACACTTCAGTTCATCTAATTAAAGACAAAGACGTCGATTGTGGAAAATGTTCTCTATTTACCAATATGTCTCCATTTAAAAGATTAAAAAATTTCAGCAAATTTTGGTGGATAAATGCACTATTTGCTCAATTCGTTAAAAAATAGCAAGCAATTATAGGTTAGGTTCCCTTATTTCTTTATTTGTTCTTTTTCCGTTTTGCTTTTCTTCATAATTCTGAAACCATCATAAACTGCCTTAATTGTCTTCTTCAGTTTTCAGGACTCCACTAATGTCAGGAATTGTCGTAAGAAACTATGTATTTTTGTCATATATAATTTTTCTTCTACAAGTACTCGAATTGCAGGACATATTTAATTCTTTCATTGCAGTCTGCCATCTCTATAAAATGTTCAAGTCCCCTTCAAACAAACTCATCTGCCTTCAATCATTTGTCAAGATTGGATATGAACAAAGTCCTTGACCAATCAACATTTTATCTTCCCTTAATATTTTACTAGATTGTTCCATGAACAGGGAATTCAGAACCGGAGTTGATCAGTCCAAGGATGTAATATCCTGTAAAATTTTTAGGTTGAAGCAAGAGACAAAGGAAGCCTGCCACGTCTCTGTCAAAATGAAATCAATATTATGTAACGAGAGTTTTTACAGTCCTAAACAATCCTTCCTTCCCTTTCTAGTTGTAATCCATGATTGTTCATTTATACTTGAAAAATCGTTCCATGTCACTAATTATTTATTTTATTCAGTCTCTCTTCATTAACATTTTCGTATTTCTCACTCTCAAAGCTTATGCAACTCAATTGAACTTCAGCTACTCCAGCTTTGATTCAAACCATCCTGAGATTTTCACAGAAAGAGATACAAGTGTGAGCCAACAAGGTATTGAACTCATCATAAACCTGAGTGATTTGAAAAGGGAAGGGAGTGTTGGTCGAGCCACGTATAGAAAACCATTGCACCTTTGGGACAAGGCATCAGGAAACTTGACAAACTTTACTACCCATTTCTCCTTTATTATCAACTCGAGCAATAAATCTCCCTTCGGAGATGGGCTAGCATTTTTCCTGGCTCCGAATGATTCAGGAATCCACCCTGATGTGAAATCTGGTGGCGGTCTTGCTCTAGCCATGAATGACGATGTCAATCATGCATTGAACTATGAAGAAAACCAGTTCGTTGCTGTGGAGTTCGATACCTTTCAAAATCCCTGGGATCCAGTAGGTACACATGTTGGCATCAATATCAGGTCCATGAAATCTGTTGTTAATGTGTCTTGGCCTAGCAATGTGATGGAAGGGAGCAGAACAGATGCTTGGATTACATATGATTCTAGCCACAAGACTTTGAATGTCAGTTTCGTTTACGTTGATTGTATGAACAACTCAAAAATGCATGGTAACATATCTGCTGTAGTTGATCTTGCCAAGTGTTTACCTGAATGGGTTACTTTTGGGTTCTCCGCCAGTACAGGAGCTTTATATGAGGTGAACAGAATTACATCGTGGGAGTTTAAATCAAGTTCAAAAATTGTAGATCTTGTGAACATCCCGAATGCTAATTCTGCAGCTAATCCTGTATTTCCGAACGACAATAAAAGTAACACAGGAATTGTAGCAGGCTTGAGTGGAGGAGCATGTGCTTTAATTGCCGCAGCAGGTCTCATTTTCTATAGTTTAAGGAGAAAGGGGAAGAAAGAAGTAGAAATGAATGATGATTCTGTCTTAGAAGTTTCTTTCGGTGATGATTTCAAGAATGGGACAGGACCAAGAAAATTTTCTTATGATGAATTGGTTGATGTAACAAAGAATTTTTCCGAGGGAGAGAAGCTTGGCGAAGGAGGATTTGGTGCGGTTTATAGAGGCTTCTTGAAGGATCTCAACTGCTATGTTGCTGTTAAGAGGGTATCAAGGGAGTCTAAGCAAGGAATCAAAGAGTATGCCGCAGAAGTGAAAATCATTAGCCGAATGCGGCATAGGAATTTGGTCAAGCTCATTGGTTGGTGCCATGAAAAAGAACTACTGCTCGCATATGAATTCATGCCTAATGGAAGCCTTGATACCCACCTTTTCAAAGGAAGGACCTTGTTGACATGGGAAATTAGGTACAAAATTGCACAAGGATTGGCATCTGCATTGTTGTATCTACACGAAGAAGGCGATCAATGCGTGCTGCATAGAGATATCAAATCTAGTAACATCATGTTGGATTCCAGTTTTGATGCTAAACTTGGGGATTTTGGGTTAGCTAGGCTTGTTGATCATGCAAAAGGAGCTCAAACCACAGTTTTAGCAGGAACAATGGGATACATGGCTCCTGAATGTTTCACATCTGGAAAGGTAAGCAAAGAATCCGATATATACAGTTTTGGAGTTGTTGCTTTGGAAATAGCCTGTGGAAGAAGAGTTGTAGAACCGAAACTGCAAGAAAAACAAGCAAGAATAGTGGAGTGGGTTTGGGAATTGTATGGAACAGGAAAACTTCTTGAAGCAGCTGACCCCAAACTTTGTGGAGATTTTCAAGAACAAGAAATGGTGCGATTAATTATTGTTGGACTCTGGTGCGTGCATCCTGACAGAACATTTCGTCCGTCTATAAGGCAAGTGATCAATGTTCTGCTTAGTCCCGAAGCTCCGCTGCCTGATCTTCCATCAGAAATGCCTGTGCCGGCTTATCTTGCTCCTCCAATGAAAATATCTATAACATCCCTCATTTCATCTTATAATTCTGCTAGCAGTAACGGAAGGCCAACCCAGAATTCAACTTACAAAGTCATAACTGATTCATCAAAAGTCACGTCATCTTCTGGAGCATCATCTCCTTCTGTATCACTCTTGTTAAATTCTAGATAATCTCAATTTCAGTAATTCCTTGGAGATTTCCATGTATCCTAAGTGTTATTCATGTGGTATTTCGAAGAATACATAAAGCTACATATCCTCCACTTTCTAATTAATCTAGTTAACAATATTTCAATTGGTTCATTACAAATGTTTCTTAGTGATGAATAAGGCTACTGAAGCCTAAAAGCAGGAGCTATGTCTGTTTGGTGTAATTGTGTCTATAAAACTTGAGGCAGTGGCGAGTGTGTTTGTAATCTTGGCAACTGCAGAATGGCCAACATTGATCTCAGGAAAGATGATGTATGCCAAACAAAGTACGACAAAAAAGATAGGAGATATCTGGTTGAAATATAATCTAATTGAACATTTTCCTGTAATAAGAAAATGGTGAAGAAAAGAGCAATATAACCAAAGAGAAGTTGGAAAAGCTGAGTCAATTAGGCATTTCTAAATTCACATACAGTTGCATTCAGCTGTATGATAAGGAAACAAAAATTTTATATTAGAGATTGTCGGTTTCCTTTTATCACCTTCTCTTCGGCTGTGGCCATTATCTTTTTATGTGAATGTGTATTCAAATTAATCTCTAACAGGAGTATCTGCTTTGTAATAAGCATCCTTTGCTTGGAATTATCTCGAAAGCTCCCATCATTATTCATCCCTCCAAGTCCAAACTACAAATAAATATTAAATCAATTTATATACACATTCATATATCATATTAGTCCTTTTTCTTTTGTCAAAATTAGGCTAGTAGCTCAGGAATTGAATGACTGCCTGGTAATGCAGGAGGTCAGGAACTTAAATCTGACATCAAATATACGATCATGTAATTACTCATAATTTTGTTGGGATTTTAATCTTTGAATTTCAAACTTCTCTATCCGTGTAACATAAGTGCGGAAATGATGACGTATAAAGAAGAAACGGGTATAGATCATTAATGGGGCTTACAAATGCTTGTGTTTCTGCTTCATGCTGAACCAGGTTCCTTCAAGAATTTTTCCTGCAGAATGCATGGAAAACAGTGGAGTTTGGTGTCAGCAACATCCAAGATTGGTTCCTTAGCTTCCCTCGGAATTGGTATAGCCTAGAGGGAATGTCAATGAGCATTGACCGCAGGAGAGAAATATGTGGGCACAGGAATCTTTGAAGGGAGAACAGGCAATGCAGCTTCAAAATTAAGAACTTGAATTACTTGCTTAATAGAAGGTCTGAACTTTGGATCAGGATGAGCACACGAAAGCCCAACCATAATCAATCTTCCCAATTGCTGCTCATCAACTGTTGCTTCAAGTATCTTTCCTCCTCCAATAAAAGTCCCAAACCCATTTCACCAAATAAGATTGATCTTCAACGGCCATGACACTGATGGGTTTTCTTCCACAAGCTATTTCCAAAGCAACAATTCCAAAACTGTAGATATCTGATTCCTTGTTAGCCTTGCCTGTAATGACACATTCCGGAGCCATATAGCCTAAGGTTCCTGCCAAAACTGTCGTTTGTGAACCTTTGCCATGGTCTACAAGTCTTGCCAAACCAAAATCTCCAAGTTTGGCATTGAAATTGGAATCCAACATAACATTGCTTGATTTTATATCTCTATGCACCACTAGTTGCTCACATTCTTCTTGTAAGTACAGCAATCGTGAGGCCAATCCTTGAGCAATATTATACCTAACTTCCCATGTCAATAATCTATCTTTGCGGAAAAGATGGGAGTCCAAGCTACCATTAGGCATGAGCTCATAAACAAGTATTAGTTCCCCCTTTTCATGGCACCAACCTAAGAGCTGTACTAAGTTTCGATGCCTTAGTCGACAATGATCTTTATATTAATATATAAGTTTAAATTATATAATATTAATTTTTATAATTTATATTATAATAATATCAAATGTAAAAAAAAAAAAATCCAAAACAACTAAAGTGCGGGACTCCGCATGTGTTTTGACATATAGAATTCAAGCTTACTTATAATATTATAGTTCTTCTATTAAATTATTGATTAATGAATTATATTCCTAATTAAATACTGACTCTAATCTTAAAAATAATATATTAATTATATTTTAATATTATACTAACTAATAAATAATTTCTTAGTCAGATAATGATATTAATTCTATCATTAAAAATAATATATTTTAATATTATATTAATTAATAAATAGTTCTCTAATTATATAATACTAATTATATCCTAAAAATAGTATATCAATTATATTTTAATATTATATTTAATTAATAAAATAGTTTTTAATTAGATAATAATTCTAATAATAAAAGATAATATTTTTAATAATAAATTAATGCTTAATTATATAACAATTTTTTAATTTAAAAATAAAAATATCTATTATAATATTAATTTTTAAAGATATCTAAAAATATATAATTTAATTTTATATTTATTAATATTAAAAAATCTATTAAGTCTTATCTATAAACTCAATCTATTTTATTATTTATAATAAAAATAATATCAATAATTGTGCGTAATGCATAAATATACTAATAGTTATTATGAAAAAAAAAAGAGAGAAACAGCATAATGGGAAAAATCATGAGTTGGACTATTATTAAAAATATCTAAATTATACTAATTGAGTGAATTTTAGAATACCGCAGTCAACTTTTCAATATCTTTATATATTTATTTAAAATAATTATAAATTTTGAGTTAAATTGACATAAAATATTTTAATATATAATTTTTATATAAAATTACATATTAAAATATTTTTATATAAATTTCTCAAAAAAGATTTTTATGTAAATTAATCTAAAATTTTATAATTTTTATTAAATGAATACATAAAGATATTAAAAAGTTACCGTAATTACGGCATTCTAGAATTCACATATTTGTATCTATTTCTAAAAATATTCAAAACCAGCTTAATATGTTGTACCATTTTCTATCGTCATGTTTAAACCATTATTGCTATCCACAGTCGTTCCTTTTCATCTCTAACCACGAACAGTGGATTTATTATTGGCTCTAAAATTAGGTGTGAATATAACGGTGAATATGAACTTTTCAACCATATGACAGTGTTAGCCATTAAATAACATTTTCCAAGTAAACTTCCATGACCTGATTTGACGCCTTTTGATGCTATCCGTGTATACTACGGTTTAATTTAATGGCCAGAAAATGGAAATTCATGTCCCTGGCCAAGTCAGGCCTTCTCTATTTTACTTAGACTGGTTCATATATTATGGTTGACTATAAAGCAATAGGTCATTGTGGTAAGTACATAGAACATGCGTGCTAAGTGTGCGATCTAAATCTCTAGTGACCCAATTGCTAAGTCTTCACCATTGAAAGTGACTCATTTACCATTCATTTAATTTTGTTTGAGGACAATAAATTCGCCTGAATCAAATGTATTGCCGGAAATAAATTCGCCTGAATCGAATGTCTTGCTGGGAAATGTCCTTTGGCTTAAACCCATCGTAAGGAACTTATTTAATTACGATATTAGCGGACGTTCCTCCATTAGCAAGTTTCTAGTAAATTTTGCTAAAGATTTTATGAAGTTATCGTATCAGTAAACAGTATGGAACTCCCTTCCATAACCCCAAACCAGCCTATACTAATGAAGACAGAACAAACATGCTTGGAACAGAACGAAATTACATTTAACAATACAAATAAAATCTTAGAAAGGAAATTCAAAAAGAAGATAATAGCAATATTGAGTACAACAGAAACGACCAAGTAAATAAACATATCGAACTAAACAGGCACTGATGGTGTGGGGTACAAGTTTAACGAGTGTGCATCAGCAACGCAGATGTAGAGGAGCCTGAAGAAGATACAGTGCTTATCGAAGAATTAGTTGTGTAGCTACAGCTTGAAGATTGGTTTTGGCTTCCAGTAGCTTCCCAGGACAAAGACACTGATGAAGGAGGTTGAGGGGGAGGAGAATACGTGGGCACAGGCATTTTTGCTGGAAGAATGGGCAACGGGGCTTCAAACTTAAGGACTTGAATTGCCTGTCGAATTGAAGCTCTACATTTTTCATCTGGATGAACACACCAAAGCCCGACTATTATCAGACATTTCATTTGCTGCTCATCAAAATCTCCATTTAGTCTCGGATCAGCGGCTTCAAGCAACTTTGAAGGTCCTCCACCATAAAGATTCCAAACCCATTGTATCAGATAAACTTGATCTTCACCAGCCTTATAGTTGATGGGTTTTCTTCCGCAAGCTATTTCCAAAGCGACAACACCAAAACTATAGACATCTGATTCCCTGCTAGCCTTGCCTGTAATGGCACATTCTGGAGCCATGTAGCCCATTGTCCCAGCCAAAATTGTGGTTTCTGGACCTTTGCCATGATCTACTAGTCTTGCCAAACCAAAATCACCAAGTTTGGCATTAAAATTTGAATCTAACATGATATTGCTGGACTTTATATCTCTATGCAATACACATTGCTCCCATTCTTCTTGTAAATACAGCAACCCTGAAGCCAATCCTTGAGCAATTTTGTACCTTATATCCCATGTCAACAAGCTGTCTTGTTTAAAAAGATGGGAATCCAAGCTTCCATTAGGCATGAACTCATAAACAAGTAAGAGTTTCTTTTCTTCGTGGCACCAACCTATGAGTTGGACTAAATTCCTGTGCCTCAATCTACTAATGATCTTAACTTCCGATGCATACTCCTTCATTCCTTGTTTGGAACCTTTTGATATTCTCTTCACCGCTACATAGGAGTTCATGAATTCCCTCAAGAATCCTTTATACACTGCACCAAAACCTCCCTCCCCAAGTTTTTCTTGCTCCGAAAAGTTATTTGTGGCCCTAACCAAGTCGTTGTAGGAAAACTTTCTTGGCCCAGTACCCTTTTCAAAATCTTCATCCATTGACATATCAAAATGATCAACAACTTCTTCATCATCAACATTTGTCTCTCCTCTGCTTCTTTTCCACATGAAAAGGCAAATTAGACTAATAAAGATTACAAATCCAGATACACTTAACCCAACCACAAGTCCCACCTCTTTCTTTGATCTCTTTGTTGGTGGAACCTCCTCAATCATTGGGGCACTGACTGTTGGCGGTATTGGCTTGTCAATGAATTGCAAGTCGGAAGTGAAATACCATGAGTGAAGAGTATGCATCTCAAATGATGCTCCTGTGGTAGCTGAGAAACCAATTGCAACCCATTCAGGCAAACAGTCCCTTAGATCAACTTGATAAGAAAGATTTTGCTCGAACATCTCATTGCTACTGGAATTAAAGCTGGTGAATGTAACGCTTAAAACTTTCGAACTAGAGTCGTAGCTAATTGAAGCATCATTTCTTCTACCATCCTCTATATCAGTGTACCACTTAGTATGATTCTTAGATACCGTCAAGTTGATATCGATACCTACATGTTCGCCATTACCACTATCAAAAGGTGGATCCCAACCTTTGTTTCCGTAAGTATCAAATTCGACTGCAACAAATGGATATGCAGACGTTTCGTTGTCTTTAGAAAGACCAAAACCGCCACCGGCCATGTCCGGAAATGGGAAATCAGTTGGTGCAAGGAAGAAAGCCATCCCATCTCCGTAGTTGGTACTGTTTAAAGAATCAATAGTGAAGGAAAAATTGGTAAAGAAGTTGGTGAGGTTTTTGGACTCCTTGTCCCAAAGGTATAAAGGGCTAGCATAGATGATACGACCCATGCTGGCAGACATATCCTTCTCTCTCTGGTTTGTTGTGAGGGAGATTTCCTGGCTAGTGACAGAGGCATTTCCTGCGTAACGTATATTGCGATCATTCTGATTGAAACTGGGAAAATCAAAACTCAGGGAAGTGACAGAAGGCACTTTGAAGCAGATGAATAAGATCACCACCGCCACCATAAGAAGAGATAGCTGTCCTGGTGAATGGCTGCGAGTTTTGTTGAACTTGCTGAAGGCCATAGCTCGGAGAAAGATTTGACAGCTACAGATGTGGCAAGTCTGAAGGATGTCTCTGTTTAAGTGAACATGAAATCGTTGGAACATCAATGGCATGTATAATTCCATGGAAAAGAAAAATCAATGGAAAATTATTCTCCAATTACAAAAAAAAAAAAAAACATTGCTATGATGGAAACATAATTCATTTACCAATTATTTTTAAATATTTTATGATTTAAATATTGAAGATATTATATTACTTATTTGATGTATTCAAATTTACTATATTTATAAGTAGTCTAACAACAATGATTTAACTAATAGCCAATAAGTGGTATAAGATGCAATTTGGTCTGAACTTGTTGGCTAGATCCAAATCGCTCCAAAATTAACTTTTGATAAATTGATATATTTGTTCTAAATTTAAGAATATGAATTTCACGCTCATATATAGGCAAGTGAGCTATATTTAAAAGTATAAAAATATAATTTTAATTATTTTTTTTCTATCAAATAAACATTTTCATTTTTCTTTTATACTTTTTCCTACCTTTTTCCTTTAATTTGTTCTTTCATGCTTTGGTGCTTTTCTTTCTCACATAAATATAAAATTAAGATGGTTCAAATATTTGATAAAAATGAAAACCCATAAATCAAGGATAAAAAATTTGATTCATTCATTTAAATAATACATAAGAAAAATATATTTCTTTTTGGGTTTGCATTTTTATCAAGAGATCTAGCAAGAAATAAAGTAAGAAGATATTTTGTATGTGCATGATTTTTTTTATTTTTATTATATCCACTCTTTTTAGAGAGTGTGTATCACTGTCTCATTTTTATAAAATAAATTTGAGTTAAATATATAAAATTTTAGTTAAAATATTAATAAATTTAAAAAATAGTTCAATTAAAATCAAATAATATAATTAGTGACCAAGTTCAATTTTATTCCAAAGCAGTAATATAAAAGCATTTCTTAAATTAAAAAAGGGAATTTAAAATTGTTGAGTATCAACATGTAATTAAAGAAAAGACTTTGACAACATCATTTGTAATTTATATTATATTGAAAATAAAATAATCTAAATTCCGTCATTTGTATAAGTAAATAATATAATCTAAAATGAAATTACAAAAATCCAAGCAAACGTTAATTAATTCTTTTTATTGGTTTAAATTTTATTATATCTTGCATAGATTGCGGAATTATGCTCGACTAGTTGAGAATATCTATATAAGCATAGTTGATTTGAGTTTATACATAAATTAAAAAATGTATTATCATTATTCTTTTAAATATCTTTTATTAAATTTTTTTATAAAATTATAATTTTTGGATATATAAAAAATAAAATGAATTACACATGATAATATTTATATTAATTAATAAAAAATATTTCCGATAACTACCAAGATGCATGAATTGTTATATAAGTGGTATCTCAGAAAAAGAAAAGAAAAAATGGCTTGGATGGTTTATTATAATAATCCAATACATGATTTGATATTTTTAATTTGATGGTAATGTGAGTCTATTTTGACAATAATGTAATTTCGATTTAAGTTCGCTTGACAAATAAAAGAATATATAATGACCCATTTCATAAATAATATTATAATAACTAATTAAAGAATTATTAATTATTAAACTTTACACTAGTGCTTAAATATTTTATTATAATATATTCTACGCTTACTTCTCTAATATAATAATACACCCAACACTTCAGTCACTTTATTTACATTTTATAAACCTTTAATGCTATTTATTTAATAAGTCATTATATACAAATTGTTTTGAAAATGATAATAACAATAAGCATTTATTTATAAACAAAAGTCGTATTCTATGTGCAATGGATGGCAGTTAAGACCGACGACTTTGACAGCTTCTAACACAGCGGCTGAAAATCACAAACTGAAAGCTTCCAAAAAAGTGGTTAATTAAACTACTACTTAATTAAGCTTCACAGTTGCGATGGTGCATCTCTGAAATATCATTAGGATTAAAGAGTTAAGTAATCTAATTCCAAATTTTATTATAATTTTATATGTAATTAGTTTAATTTAATACATTTTAAATTCTATTAGAACTAATAGGTGATTAATTTGATTTTGAAAGTTTATGTTATATACTAATGTTTCATTATAAAATAATTATGATAAAAGTTGGTAATTTATCAAAGTATCATAAAAATGAGAGCATACACCATTAAAAATAATATTTTGCTTATCTAAATAAATAAAAGAATTTTTCTTCCATTCATGACTCTGTCCATAATTAAATAAAATATGTAATTGTCAATTCTTACCGAACTATCTTATTTATAAATGATTAAATTCAATAACTTGTCTATTAGATTCTGAATCTAATCTTATACGAAAATAGACTCTTAAAATGTTAAAAATTTAAAATTTAAGTCCTCCTTTAACATAAATTTTAGATGTTGTTAATTGTTGTTTATGTGTATAATAGATGGTCCCACCAATTGAATAAAATTAATTTTAATAATTATTTTATTATTTAAATTTTGTAAAGTGTTAATTAAAATCACTTTCTTTTGTCAAGAATGGTCCTCTATTCATTTTTTAACCATCAGAAGAACACCCCTCCAGATTTATCCTCTCCCTTTAGTTCCCACGCCACTTCAACCCACCACCAATCTGTGCCGTCTCCCACCGCCTTACTGGTCTCATGACAACACTGTTCAGTCATAAGCATCACCGACGTTACTCGTCGATGCTGTCGATATGTATCGTCGTCGATGTCGTTTCTCATCCTTGTCGCTGATGTCATTTCTCATCCTTGCTGCCGATATGTATAGTCGCTGGTTTCGTTTCTCGTTGATGCCCCACCGGAATTGCAAAAGCGACACCGAACAGATTGAGATCTATTGCAATCTATGCACGTTTCGAGCTCCTCTTCATTTCTTGATTTCTTTCTTTCTTTCGTAAAAAGCTACGTGCAATGTTGAAGTGTATTTATTAAATATAGAGCAGAGAGTGAAATTTGACTCTCTACATTATATTTAAAAAATAAAAAATATATTAAAGTGTCATTTTATATTATTACTTATTAAAATAAAAAAAATTACATATAAAAGAGTAGTTCGGGTGTTTTGTTTTTAAGTTGAAAGCTAGTAAGAAGATCAAGAAGTACGTGATGATTGTGGTGGAGATAGGGAATGGTATGGTGGTGGTGATGGGCAACGATGGTGATAGAGGTTGAAAGTTGCGTGCTTTATTTCTTCAAATGTGTTAATGGATTATTAGCCAATTTTATTGCCACATCATCATTTTGGTCTTGTAAAGAAAACTGCCATGTCAGCTAGGGTTAATGTCAGTTTGATTCTCTGTTAAGAGGAGGACTGAAATTATAGGTTCTTATTGCTTTAAAGGTTTAATTGAATCTAATCTTTCTCGCACCAGACGTTAAGAGCAAAAATGCATATTTTCCCTAAAATCAAAGCATCTTTGGTCCGACTCATGACTCACTCCAGAATTGAATAGAAATGTATTGAAACAATAATTCTCCAAAAAGACCACTAATGTTGTACGCTTGTTCTAATTATGTTGACTTTTACACAAACTAATTAAGAAGTAGATTTTGTTTGCAGACAGGAGAAACGGTAATATTACAAGTAATAGCATTTGATTTTACCTTCAACCCATCAATAAAGCATCAAAAGAGAAATAACATTATCATGATCTTTGAACATTTACCAATCCGAGCTGGCCGTTTATTCAAATTGATACTCCAAATGATGCCAAGAAGTTGTTAAACTGATTCCTATAATATGTTTTCTTTCTCTTTTTTTTACCCCAAAAGGGGTCATTCACATAGAACTAATCCTATTAATGTTTTTAAAGAAACAATAAAACTCTTATAGAAACCAATTTCAGAATGGTGCTGCTATCCTCCAGCCTTCCGATAATGATATGGTGGGTATGTATGCCCATTAGCCTTTTGGTAGAATATATTTTTGGGTGTTTAGTACTTTTCGACTTTATGTTACGACAATCGATTGCATTTTAGTTAGACCTGTTCATGGGCCCGGCCCGGGATCCAATTTAATTAAGAAAAAAAAATGTCATACTTAGGAATTGAACCTATGACCTTCAGTATATAATTAAGTGTTATAAACCACTTAACTACCTATCATTCCTATTTATAATTTTCATGTTATTAATAATATCAAATGCTAAACAACTTTGTTGTACATTGCAGAACCGGGTCAAGCCTGACCGAACCCGCCCCGGCCCGACCTTTTATACAGGTTTAACAATTGGCCGGGCCGGGCCGAGCCGGGCTTTTCAAAAGATTTCAGGCTCGGGCTTGGGCTCAGAGATATTAAAAAATTCTCGGACCTGGGCAGACTCGGGCTTGTCTAAAATCAAGTCATGCCTAGCCCATGAACAGGTCTAGTTTTAGTGAATCTTTGTATTTCTTTTTTATCATCATTAAGTCCTTCTGTTAGAAACGTGTATATAAACACATTAAACATGCCAACAAAATATTTAATTTTAGTTCATTAAGTCCCTAAATATTTATTTTGCTTTAAAATATGTATGTACTTTTATTATTTTTAATTTTTTAAATTCTTACATAAATATTTATTAATTTTGAAAGCTTCTCTCCAAGAGAAGAATTTAAGAATAAACAATAAAATAATAAAAATTAATGCAAATGAGAGAAAAAATGAGAGTGATATAAATAATCAAGTCGAGAAAATTAAAGAGTAATTTAGCAACATAAAATGAATATTTCTCATATTGAAATTCAATAAAAAAAAATTAGGGTGCATTGTGATAAAGAGAAAACAATTAAAAAATAAAATATAAATTTAACGAATCATCTCGCATTGAAATTCAATAAAAAGAAATTAGGATGCATTGTGATAAAGAGAAAACAATTAAAAAATAAAATAAAAATTTAACGAATCATCTCGCATTGAAATTCTAAGAAAATCATTTTTCATATTAAATAAAAAAGATAAAATAATGAAAATAAACATTATATAAATTTAAGATTTTTTTATATTAAATCTAATGGCATATGGCGAATTAAGATCTAAATAGTGTATGAATGTGAGAAAATACAACAAGATATTTTATAAATATTTAGGGACCTAATAAAACAAAATTAAAAAGTTCAAAGATTTTTTATAACAACAAAAGGATTTTTAGGGACCCAATAAGCAAAAGTTCGTCAAACTTGCATACAAACTAAAAATAAATTAAATTGTAATAGAAAAAAATATTGAAGCAAAATTGATAAACTTGACAATCACAGGACAGGTTTTGTTCCTTGAGGGAGGCCATGCCCTGAAACAGTGGGAGCATCGGTGCCACCTCCGCCTTGATTGGGGTTGACTGGTTTGTGTCCTTCGGCACCATAGCCTTGGCGCTTGTAGTCCTCCAAGGTGTTATATTGTACGTAAGGACTGGTCTTTACAGGCAACCTTACTTCTACTTCTTTATTTCCCTCATTTTCTGTCTTCTTTACCATCTGCTCACTGCTATTCTCCATCTTACTTTTTTTTTTTTTTTTTTTATGTTTATTAATATTTTTATTGTCTTTCCATGTTCCTTG
This sequence comes from Ricinus communis, assembly GCF_019578655.1. Classification (NCBI taxonomy): domain Eukaryota; kingdom Viridiplantae; phylum Streptophyta; class Magnoliopsida; order Malpighiales; family Euphorbiaceae; genus Ricinus; species Ricinus communis. The sequence goes on along the minus strand of NC_063261.1, from coordinate 18,433,880 downwards.
CCATCCTATGCTACTTATACACATGCATGCACAGGAATAAACAAATGGTGTCCAAGAGCTTATTGTCACAATTTAATTAGTTGGAGATCCATAATTTTCGAAATCTTTTTGACTTGATCATTCAACTTGCTTGTCTCATGGATCACCATGTACTAAACTAAACTTAAGACTTCTCAAACCTGTCTTTAAAATGATATATATATATATAGTAGGAAATATAAAAGACATCTTTCTCTCATATATATAAATCAGCAAATGCAAATATTTATCAACTTAGCACAAGGTCCAACTGATCGCCACGCCTGTATTGTAAATATGCAGTTATGAATAATACGGTCTTTCTGTATCAATTTTATTTGTTTGCCCCTTCTTTTTAACAAAAAGGAAATGCATTCCATTTGCTAAGGAAATTATAGATCAAATAAATAAACTTTGCAATTTTTGGCACATTTGGCCTAAACTTAAAGAGTAGATTTTTATTTTTTTAACTTAAAAGAGTAGAATTAGTAGAAGCTGTAATAGAGATTCTTGAGGAAAATTAGCCACATTAATCCTTCAGTATATTACATCCTGTCATGCTAATTTTCATGATATGATCAATAAAGAAAAGATAAAAAAGTTATATGTATTTACTTGCATATTTTTATACAACAGAAACTAATTATTCCAGTAGTGCTTCTTCAATCCAGATTGCGGAATCGCTCCAACCATGAGAAATGGTGCCTGTTTGCATGTCATATATCCACCAGCCATCATTAATCTTGCTAGTAAAGCAGATACAGTTTCTCCTGCATCCGACTCTGCTTGCTGAGACAGACATACAACAATTAGTACCCAAAAACAATGTTACATCCCCAATACTTTCTTTCTTAATCCATGTAAGTTTAGTAGTGTTAAGTTGGTAAACTTCCACATAATCCACTATCTTAATTGAATTTCTGGATATGAGGAAGACTAGCAAAACCTTCCCTTCTGATTCAATCAAACATTCTCTAAAATGCATCGACGAAACAGACGGAACAGCTCTTTTCTTACTCAAAGTTGTGATTCTGACATCGGAATCGATGTCTTCTTCTATAACTGCCAAAGTTCCTTGCAAGCTCAAAGCGAATAACTTTTCCTTGAACCAAATGCCATTGGTAAATCGCAAGAGATTACTTCTACCATTCGGGTCAGAACAACGGGGATCAACAATGGCGCTATCCTTTTTCATCCATTCTCTTGTTTCACCCCACATTCTGTAGAAAGCGAAAGCTGGACTAGTGATGCCTGTCAAAACAATCACAACGCATTTATTTTGGTAACTGGGCTTGGAAGATGAAGAAGTGTATATTAATGGGTGTTTGATATCCCATAATGGTAAATACCATCCTCCATCATCGGTTGCATCTCGTAGTACATAATTCGGAGCTGGATTGAAGTAATTTGGAACTTGTTTAGACACTATTATGCCATGGCTGCATCCAAGAACATGGAGTTTCTCAGGCGGACGCGAATCGCGGTACCAATACCATATACAATCCCTTTTAAACGTGATGTTGAAGGTGTGAGGCTGCTTGTTATAATTATTAGCAATTTCATGATCATCAATGGCGAGCTGAAGCCATGGAAGTGTAGAATTTGAATTACACTTGTTTGGTTTTATTTTCCAGGACTTCGTCACGCCCCTGGAAAAGATTGCTTGACATAGCGAAGGCTGCCTTTCTATCAGGTAGATAAGTTTCTTTGGAAGATCTGGCCATAGTTTTGAACTGTTGGCTTCTGTGTTAGATGATGTGGGCTGCTTTTTGTTTTTCTTCTTTTCCTTTCTCGCTGCTGACATTGCTGCAAGAAATGTGTTTTGGAGGTATGGGTCTGAGGTTTGCGATCTGAAAGAGGAGATTAAATAAACATTAACATGAGTAGCTTTCAAGGTCTGTAATGCTTTAAATGTTGAAATTGCATACTGATTGAACACCTTGGGCAACAAGTTCCTATTAATCACCTTGGGGAAGAGGCTTTCTTGTCTTAACAACCTTCAATATAATATAAATACATTGTTGATTAACAGTGAAAGAGTAATATAAATCTGTGATGATTTTATTGATGAATCATTTCTTGGATTATAAGCATGAGAGATCTTGTTATATACATCATTATTTGCAACGGCTCTATAATCCTATTCTAACGTTCCTTTTTCAAATTGGAAAGGGTAGAAGTGACCTTTCTTCCTTAAGGAAGAAAAGGTTGCTCCTTTTCCCTATTTTGATGCCTGTGATGATCTGGTTTCCTGTGATGATCCAGTCTGAGGCCCTTGTTTCTCAACACTCCCCCTCAAGGTGGGTTCAAATAAGTTAATGGAACTCATCTTGGTGAGCAGCCTATGATGATGAGATTTATCTAGAGCTTTAGTAAAGATGTCTGCCAGTTGTTCATTGCTTCTGATGAATGGAGTTTCAATTTCTCCAGATTGAACCTTTTCCCTTATAAAGTGACAATCCACTTCGATGTGTTTGGTGCGCTCGTGAAAAACGGGATTTGAAGCAATATGTCTTGCTGCTTGATTATCACAATACATTTTTATTGGTTCTTTGACTTTAATTCCCATATCTGTTAGCGCTTGCTTGATCCATGTTAGTTCACTGGCTGTTGATGCCATTGCTCTATATTCTGCCTCTGCACTGGACCTGGCAGTTACAGTTTGTTTCTTGCTTTTCCAAGTTACTAGATTGCCACCCACAAATGTGCAGAAGCCAGAAGTTGATTTCCTGTCACAGCTTCCGGCCCAATCTGCATCAGAGAAACCAACAATATCATTTGAACTGTTATCTTTCATCCAAATTCCTTGACTAGGAGTCCCCTTGAGATACCTAAGAATCCTATTGATGGCATCTAAATGACTGGTGCGAGGTGCATGCATAAACTGACTTACCACACTTACAGCATAAGTGATGTCAGGTCTGGTTACCGTGAGATAGATTAGTTTTCCTACCAGTCGTTGATAATTCCCTATATTGTCTAATGGATTGCCATCTTCAAGGTTAAGTTTAACTTTAGTCTCCATTGGTGAATCTACAGGTTTTACTCCTAGTTTTCCTGTTTCTTTTAATAGATCAAGGACGTACTTTCTTTGAGATAGAAATAGACCTTTATGGGATTTGGCTATTTCTATTCCAAGGAAGTAGGACAATTGTCCGAGATCTTTAATGTCAAATTCCTCTTTTAATTTTTGTTTTACTTCCTCAATTTTTTCATTATTGGTGCCTGTTATGATAATATCGTCAACATAAATGAGAATAATGATGGTGCAAGTATGAGTGTGTTTAACAAACATAGAAGAATCGGATGTACTTTTAATGAAATTGAGTTTTAAAAGGAAAAAGCTTAGCTTGGCATACCATGCTCTCAGAGATTGTTTTAGTCCATAGATAGCCTTTTTCAGTTTACATACCATGGATTGATTGGTGGTGATGACCTCATAACCTGGGGGAGGAGTCATATATACCTCTTCTTCGAGATTCCCTTGGAGAAAGGCATTTTTAACGTCCATTTGATATAGGCTCCATCATGAGTTAGTAGCAACAGACAATAATATGCGAACAGTGCTCATTTTTGCTACGGGCGCAAAGGTTTCCTGATAGTCTACCCCATATATTTAAGTAAACCCTTTTGCTACCAATCTAGCCTTATATCTTTCAATTCTTCCATCATGTTTATATTTAATTTTATATACCCATTTGCACCCAACAGCTTTTTTGTTTTGTGGAAGAGGAACTAATGTCCAGGTGTCATTTTTTTCAAGGGCTTGAAGCTCTTCCTTCATGGCCTGACACCATTTAGGATCGGTATTAGCCTCATTGAAGGAGGATGGCTCAGTATGGGAGATGAGTTTGTCTAGGTAGTTCCTATATGAGTTGGATATGTTATGGTAGCTAATAAAGTTTTGAATAGGATACATTACCTTGTGGGACACATAGTCCCTAAGTCTGATTGGTGGTCTAGAGGGTCTGGATGATCTGCGTGGAGCAACTTCTTCAACTAGTGATCTATCTCCCCCTGAAGAAGTGTCATCGAAAATTGTATTGACTTCCCCTGAAGATTGGGCCTCGGGATTTGGTGCGGAAGCTATTTCCTCGTGTGGTGGATGAGGAAGGATTGAGTTGTCAAAAAATAAAGAATTATCTGGAAATAACAATGAGGACCTATGAGAAGGGTGCGGGTTAGTAAAATAAGGTATACATTCATCAAAGAACACATCCCTCGAGATATAGATTTTGTGGGTGCACGGGTCATAGCACTTATATCCTTTTTTGGTTGTGGAATACCCTAAGAATACTGTTTTGACAGAACTAGGTTCCAGTTTATGAGAGCGTTTGACATGAACAAAGACGATGCACCCAAAAACTCTAATATGCCCTAGTTCAATTTTTCTACCCTTTAGAGTTTCAAGAGGACTCCGATTGTTGAGTTTTGAACTAGGGAGGCGGTTAATGAGATAGGCAGCAGTTTGGAGAGCATCAGACCAAAAAATTGTAGGAACATGATTTTGAAAAAGTAAGCATCTAGTGACTTCAAGAAGATGACGGTTTTCCTTTTACAGACTCCATTTTGCTCAGGGGTGTAAATGCAGGTAGTTTGGTGCAAGATGCCTGTAGTGGAAAAAAATCAGAAAATTGTTTATTGATATATTCAGTACCGTTATCAGACCTGAAGATTTTAATGTTGGTATTATATTGGTTTTGAATGAAGTTGTAGAAATTTTGAAAACACGCGAAGACTTCATTTTTTCCTTTTAGCAAATAGACCCACGTAAGGCGAGAGAAATCATCAATAAATGTAACAAAGTAATGAAAATGATTGTAGGAGATACAGGGTGCAGGTCCCCAAACATCAGAGTGTATTAAGTCAAACATTTTGGTTGAAGTGGTAGAGGATATAGGAAAAGGCAATCTAGTATGTTTTGAAAATTTACAAGTGTCACAACAACTAGAATTAATTTTGAGACAAAATAATTGATTTAAAATTTTATCAGACGGATGCCCAAAACGCCTATGAAGTAGTATGCTTTGGTCGAGAGATTTGGAGATAAGACAGTGATTGATAGGGTCAGTAAGGTAATACAATCCATTTTCAAGATATCCCTCACCAATCGTCTTCCCGGTAGTGCGATCCTGAAATATTACAGAAGATGGTGAGAAAATTACATTGCAATTTAAGGAACGAGTTATTTTACCAACAGATAATAAATTGGTGGTAAATTTAGGTAATAAAAGAATGTTATGAACTGAATTAGTGTTATGTAATATTTTTGAGGAGCCAAAACCAGAGATTTCAGCTTGACCTCCATTTGCAACGATCACATGTTGAGAGTCGGTAGGGACAAAATTGTGTAATTTTGTTGAGTCCCAAGTCATGTGATCGGTTGCACCGGAGTCAATAATCCATTTAGAAGATTTATAATTTTGAGATACTAAACCTGTCCCACGGGACTGCTGAAGCTGTAAAATAGACTGGAGTTGGGACAGAATTTGAGAAACTTGATGATTCTCTATTGGGCCTGAAGGTGGTTGGGCCAGCAGGTTGGGCCTGAAGTCTGAATTAGCCCATGAATTATACAAATTTGTCTGGCCGGATGGCTCGGGGATGTGTGGCTTCAAGAAGGACAAGGTTAGGCCCATGGGTCGGACTGAATGTGAGTAGTTGAACCGGGTCGGGAGTCGGGTCGGGTGCCAAACGGGTCGGATCTATCGTGGGTAGCTGAGTCGGGTCGGGTAGGATTAAATAACCTGTTTCCTATACCTGACCCGCTGAACACATCATAACCCGTAGGGTTATATGCGTTCAGCATACCCACACCACCAAAGAAGCCATTCTCTCGTCCTTCTCTTCCCTCTCGTTTGTCTCTCCTTTCTCTCCCTCGTTCTCCTCGGCTAAACGTCGGCCGGAGCTGTGGGTGTCGATGCCAGCAGCGCTCGGAGGTGTGGCCTTGCTTTTTGCAATGGTCACACCTCTCGACGCTGCTTGGTGTCCCTCGCACCCAAGCCGGCTCTCGTGAGTGAGAAGCGAACGCCCTGTTCTCTGTGTTGCCGTGACTTGTTATTGCTGCTCCCATGGTGGCTCGCCTTGTCTCCTCTTGTTGAACAAGAGCGATAACTGTGTCGAGGCTCGGAAGCTTGCTGGACAACAATACTTGTAACTGAACTGCTTCGTAGCTCGAATCGAGCTCGCCGAGGTAAGTAAATACAAGGTCCTGCTCGGCCCTCTGTCTTATTTCTTCGAGATCTGTAGTGGGCGGAAGGTAGCTTTGTAGCTCCTCCCACCGAGTCAGAATCTCAGTTGCGTAATGTGCACAGGACCGAGTCCCTTGTTTTGCTTGTGATAATTCCTGTTTCAAGTTGAATATGTGCGCATAGTTTTGTTCTTGACCGTATAATTTCTTTAATCTTTCCCATATGGCATGTGATGATGCCAGTAGCATGCACAGCCTGGCAATCTGAGGCTCAATTGTGTTGGTCAGAAGCGACATAACCATATGGTCAGTCGTCTGCCAATCTTCGATTGCCTCCATTTCCTCTTTTGTGGGTTGATTGGGGTTGATTTGCTGTGGCTTCTTTCGGGTCCCTGTAATAAACCCTAATTTCTTTCTGCCACTGAGACCGATGTATACTGCTCTTGACCATTGAAAGTAATTCTGATTGCCTGTTAATGTGATGTTGGTGAGTTTGGTAAGGTCGTTTTGAGACATGATAAGAATTTTGATCGGTTGGATTTGAGATTGTGTTGGTAGATGATGACAGGATTACACCTGCTCTGATACCATGTTGAGTAACAGTGAAAGAGTAATATAAATCTGTGATGATTTTATTGATGAATCATTTCTTGGATTATAAGCATGAGAGATCTTGTTATATACATCATTATTTGCAACGGCTCTATAATCCTATTCTAACGTTTCTTTTTCAAATTGGGAAGGGTAGAAGTGATCTTTCTTCCTTAAGGAAGAAAATGTTGCTCCTTTTCCCTGTTTTGATGCCTGTGATGATCTGGTTTCCTGTGATGATCCAGTCTGAGGCCCTTGTTTCTCAACATACATAAAGAAAAGAGAGCTACGGTTGTGCTATGAATTTAATATGACAAAGTATTACAGGATGCTCCATAAATCATGGTCTATAATGATATCATGCTAGTTATTTATTTGACTATGCTATATGACATAACCAGTGCCTGCTCTTACAGATGAGATTACCCTATAAAATACTAGTTTTCCCAAGTCCAAAAGCTTACTGAATGTTTAATAATCGTTACATAGAACCAGAAATTTAATTTTCAGATTTCTCTTTTCTTCTTTTTTTTTTTTTTTTTGAAAATGTTTCACATTTGACTTCTCATTTTCATATATTATCAACAAATATTTAGTCTAGACAAACAACAATTGATTTGCAAAGTAATTCTAACATATGTTCTGGACTTGTACTTAGTAGCTAATACAGCAGATGTTAGCCCTTCGCATACACAACATAAGTATGCACAAAGCTTTACCAGTCAGATTAGAGCTTTATGATCGTCATTGGTTTGGATTGTATAAGGATTCTCTTTACTGTATTCGTGTCTTTGTTTTTGTCTGTTGTGAGTTAGTTCATGTTGACGACTTAGCAAGTGTTTTGCAACTCTTCCAGAAAGAGTTTATTAGCTAACACAACAACATAATATAGTTGAAATGGTAAGAGTTTCTTCTAACTTAATTAAGGTATTAAATTCGAGCATTGAGTACGCAAGTGCGTCGAAAATCTTCAAATATCACTTTGTCACCCATGAAAGTACTGTCCGACACACTCTAAATTAACTCTAGATGCGTGTGCACAAAAAAAAAAAGAGTGGATTAGCTCATTCTGTTCCTGGATAGAAAGAGGTTCAGTTATCTTGTAGTAGTCACCATTGTTCACTGCCACGGAATAAAGGTTGTACCTCCCTACTTGCCTTTGCACTTTTCTAATAAAAGAGGAACTGATATTATAGAACGCCTACTGCAAATACAAAGCACCAAAGTTTTTGGGTAAAGTCGAGTGCTGGATGGACCAACATCCGTTTTCTTTTTCCTCTGTCTTTTGTCTGTCGTGAAAAGATACCGTAGAATTGGAAAGAAAATACTAAGAAACGTCACATATAGATTTCAGTAAATAGTGCAAATAGTTAAGAAGAAAATACTCCAAAACTGTAAGTGATATAAACTTACTATATAAATAATGTTGGTCCAAATGTGTAGGATTAATTATTAAATCAAATGTGTTCTGATTCCAAATCATACACTTACAATACAGAGTAACATCATAATTCACAAGTTTAGAATTTTCTGACACACAACCTAATCCTCTACTGTTGGTTCAACCCAAACTGCAGATAAGTTTGAAGCATTGATGCTAGTAATGGTGCATGTGTCCATTTCATAAACCCACCAACCCTGAGTACTCCCACGACTAAAATAAACACAATTTCCCCTGCATCCAACTTTGCTTGCAGAGACAGACATACAACAATTAGAACCCAGAAATAATGTTCTTTCTCCCAGGCTCTCCTTCTTAATCCATCCGAGTTTAGCAGTATTAAGCTGATAAACTTCCACATAATCAACCGTGTTAATAGAATTTCTTGAGATAAGAAAAACTAGCAAAACCATCCCTTCTGATTCAACCAAGAACTCTTTGAAATGCATGGACGAAACAGAGGGGACAGCTCTTTTCTTACCCAAAGCTGTGATTCTGAGATCAAAATCAATGTCTTCTATCACTACCAGAGTTCCCTGTGCACTCAAAGCGTAGAACTTTTCCTTGCACCAGATACCATTAGTCAATTGCAAAAGATGGTCACGTCTATTCGGGTCAGAACAATTGGGATCAACAATGTTGCTATCCTTTCTTATCCATTCTCCTCCTTCCCATATTCTATAATAGGCAAAAGCAGGATGCGCAACACCTGTCAAAACCATGACAGTACATTTATTTTTATTCTTATGACGACTTATCCAAGGCAGCGGTGAGGACAAAGCAGCGCGTATAAATGGAATACCAGCATCCCATCTCGGAATACACCAATATCCATCAATTACAGGATCCCACAAATTGTAATCTGAAGCTGAAGCTCCTTTCGCCACTATTAGACCATGTGAGCATCCAATAATATTGTATACTGGAGGTGTAGGCTTATGTCTCCTCCAGTACCAGATAAAGCCCCTTCTAATTGGCAAGTGAAAGACGTGAGACTGCCTATTATGATCACTCTCACGATTACCTGATAGTTCAAGCCATGGTGTTGCAGGATTTGACCTGCACTTGCTTGCTTGTGCTCGCCATGACTTTGTCACACCTTTAGAACAAATATGTTCCAGTAGAGATGAATTTCTTGCTATCAGATGGATAAGCTGTTGGGGAAGATCCGGCCATAACTCTAGATTATTGGCTTCTTTGTCTATTTTGCTGCTCTTCTTTTCTTTACCCTCCATTGTTTTTTGGCGAGCAAATGTGTATCTTAGATGAGATTGGGTTGGATTAAAGTCATGTAGTCTGAAAGAAGTTATAAATAAACATCTGTATGAGTATCCTCCAAGAATCAATAATCATTAGGCGACAAAGATGACATGTGGACATGTTTTGTTCTTGTTTTGACTTTGGTTTAGTAGATAAACCCTTAAGCAACAAGTTACTCCCCTCGTCAGCCGCAAACTTCCGTGCAAAGGAAAGTCGATATTCCCCCACCGTTTCAGTGGTAAATATATATTCCAACTTTGGGGTCATTTTGGAAATTGATAATATCAAATTTGAATTTATTTCAAATTTGGTTCATTTCATAATCGGCTTGAATTGAATCTGAATTTAAATAGGTACATTTATATTTAAATTGCATCTTTTTCAAGTTCAAATCATAGCAAGATTATGTTGAATTGAGTCTGATTCGGATTGCCTTAAATTCTGAATCGAATTTCAAATTAATTTATCAAATTTTGGGTAGATTTTCATATTAATTTATTGAATTTTACTTTTGGACTAATTAATTTATTGATTAATGGATAATCTATTAACTTTAACATATGAAAATAATTATAAACTTAATTAATTATTAATATCAATCTCATACTTCTAATTAATTTGTTAATGAATATGTAATCAAATGGAGTCATTATTTTAGAAATATATACTTATTACTTGATGCCTGCTAAATTTTAAGTTTTTTTCTTAATTTTTAAACATAAATTTAATTGTTTATTTGTTAATAACATTATCATATTCAAACTGAATATTTGGTTTTAAAATTTGCAAAGCAATATTTTTAAGAGATTTGATGCTTGGAGACGCAAGAACAATAAATTTTTCTTAACATTTTAATTAGAAATTGAGTAAATTAAGAAAATTAGTACTTTGTTACTATATATATGATAATTAAATTTCACAAAAATGTTAGTTTGTTTTACTAAATAAACATATTTATAATATTTCCAATTATTTTGGATTTTAATTCAAATTTGTATTGATTATAAAATTGGATAACATCAAATCTGGGGTCGAGTTGGTCTCATAGTTAGGTCATCTGACTATTTTAATTTTAATTCACTTTTTTATTTCGGATAATTTCAAATATGAGTCATTTTAGGTTCGAACAGTTTCAATCTCGAGTCATTTTGAATTTATATATTTATTTTTTATAAAAATTCAAAGTTAGATATTAAACGAGTTGAACCAGTTTCCAAGTTCAGATTAGGCTCTAGCAGCTATACCTTTCTTCATTTGTAATAAACTCGTAATACTTTTATTGCAAAAACTTCTAAATTCTTAAACAATTGCAATGAATTTGAACCCTTAACATTTTATTTTATAATAAACTCAGAAGGGTAAATAAGTAATCCAGCTGATTGAAATTGAATAGGAGAAACATTGTTACTACTGTTTCTATTTTATAATATTACTATTGATTGAGCCTCTTACTCTATAATCAGCTCCTAAAGAATTGTAGACTTCTAACCAGATTTTCATATTTAATATATCATGTTTTGTTGGAAGAAATTAAATATATTTTAGATATAAATTCAAATTTTTACAATTAAAATAAAATTTTCAAGAACATAAACATTTTTGTTTTCTATAACACTTTTTGAGAAAGATAAAAGAAAAGTAAATTAAATTATGTAGTGATTTCATGAGAACAACATTGATGTTTCCTCCATTCACTTTGTTTCAGTCGGTATTTGATCTAATCTGCTAACTATGCAAATTTCATTTAATTTCATATGTTCAATGATATTTATTTTGAGAGATTCTTACATAATCTTGGTGTATGTATTATAATTAATAGGAGAGTGGCAGGTATATATGAATGTTTTATACTTTAGTATTAGATGATTGACGCATACTTCATCATTTAAAGTTAATAAAAATATGTCAATTATTTATCAATTTGATACATAGATGGAATTTTCGGTCTAACTTATCATCTTTTTCTGATTTCTAGAGCCGAAACCGGGCTGAAACTGGAAAAATGTATGTATCACAATGTTTGTACCCACTATCAACATGGCAGAAAACAAGATAATGAAGTATTAAATTCTAAATATCTTGTAAAGCTTTTTATATTTAAATTATGTTAATTTAACTTTCCAAAGTTACCAAGTTATTCCAATCCATGGTATATCAAAGAAAGGTACAAGAAATCCTAGGAGCTATCAAATATGTCAAAGTCAGAACATTTTGATTTCAATTCATACAAAATACATCACTAATTAACCTCATAATACAACTTTAGTATTTTCTAACACAACTTATTCCTCTACTGTTGGTTCACCCAAATATGAGATATGTTTAATGTTAGACATGGTGCATGTATCCATTTCATAAACCCACCAACCATGAATACTTCCACGACTAAAATAAACACAATTTCCCCTGCATCCAACTCTGCTTGGGGAGACAGACATACAACAATTAGAACCCAAAAATAATGTTCTTGCAGCCGCGAGGACGAAGCAGCACATAAAAATGGAAACCTAGCATCCCATGATGGGATGCACCAGTGTCCTTCCATCACTGGATCCCACAAGGTGTAACCTTTCTCTACTAACACACCATGTGTGCATCCTATAAAATGGTACGCTAGAGGCGGAGGCTTACGTCTCTTTTGGTACCAGATGAAGCCCCTTCTAGTTGGCAAGTTAAAGATGTGAGACTGCTTATAATCACTTCCATATCGAAAAATATATAATAAAATGTCACGTGCAAGTCACGCTCCTTCGAATCTAACTAACCATTCACACGCAGCCCGCCCCCTGATGACACTGCTTTGCTAAATCGTCATCCTTATAACCGAAACACCCCCACCTCTCATTTTGTTCTAGGGTTCTTCCTATTCGTAGGTCATTTATGTGTTGCAGGGATTGATCTGCACTTGCTTGCTTCTGCTCTCCATGACTTTGTCACTTTAGAACAAATATGTGCCATTAGAGATGGATTTTTTGCTATTAGGTAGATGAGTTGTTGGGGAAGATCCGGCCATAACTCCAGATTATCGGCTGCTCCTTCTCTTTTGCTCTTCTTCTTTTCTTTACCCTCCATTACTAGTTTCTTGGCAGGCAAGAAGTTTTAAATAAACATCTGCACTGAGTACCCTCCAAGAATCAATAATCATCAAGAAAACAAAACTATATGTTAAACATGTCTTAATTTGTTTGAGCAACAAGTTTGTTCCTTGTCATTTTGCAAGCAAAGAAAAAGTCTATATATTACTTGTTAATTGCCAAAGTCCCAAAGTGGTCTTTACACTTATTAATACCTAATTTTTTATTAGTACTTCTGCTTCTAAATTTTCAAATTTTTTAGTCTGAGCCATTACAATCTTTCGGGAGTGGAAAGGTGCCCCAGGCTCCTGGTCACCATGCTACTGTGGTAGTTTTTCTAGACTTCTAATTAATTGCAATTAATTGAGCCCTTTCATTTATATATATATGACCAATTTATCATCCAATTCTTGATATTTAATTTCCTCAAATACCATATACCTTGCAGAAGAGACTGTTGGGTTTTTTTTTTTTCTTTGTTTTTTTTGACCCATGAGGAAAGCACAACCATTGAGCATATTAAAGTCTTATTTAGACTTTCTATTTTGGGAGCATATTATTATAAAAACGTCTAGGGCTAGGGTTTTTTTTTACCAAGACTTCATATATTAAAAGAAAAGAAAGAGGTGAAGAGAGGAGAATATACAGCAGCAGAAAAGTTCCGTTTCCCGTAGATTGAACCGTTGGATCGTCGTGATTTTTGGACAGCAGCTACACAGCATCTGGTCCAATATTTTGGACGGTGGAGATCGGTTTTTGAGGTCCGGAGGTCGGGTTTCGTTGGTCTGGACAGTAGCTAATTTTCTGGTGATATATTTCTTATCTTGGCTCTATTTTGATTCCATACACCTTGATGTGCTTACTTCCAAGGATATGATGATTTTGTATGCCTCTAGTATTATCTAGAGAAGACTTTGTATTGCTCCTTTGATGATGATAGTGGATTTAAGCGGCCAAAATGGTCCCGTGGTTTTTCCCTAGTTTATAGGTTTTCCACGCTAAAATTTCGGTGTCTTTGTGTTGTTGTGTGCTTACTGTTTTAGCTCAATATCTTGGTGCATAGCAGTGATATTGTGTGTGTTCTATTTGCATTAAGAACATCCTATTTGTTTGCATCCCTCGGGGTTCATTCAAGTTGGGAAAGTTTAGACAAACAGAGATTAATTCCGCATTTATTTGTTTACCGTTTGTGGCTGTTTTTTCCCATCAAATTGGTATCAGAGCCTGGTTCTTCTATATTGGGTTAAACTTGTTTGAATGATGGAAGCTAACACAAGTAGGATGATTAATTTGAATGGTTCTAATTATCATATTTGGAAAGGCAAGATGGAAGACCTACTTTATGTGAAGGATTATTATTTACTGTGTTTAATCGATAAACCTGAGAGTAAAACAGATGCGAGTGGAATATTTTGCATAGACAGTTTGTGGGTATATTCGTCAATGGGTTGATGATAATGTTTTGAACCATATCAGCGGAGAGACTCATGCTCGCACTTTGTGGAACAAGCTTGAACAGTTGTATGCTAGAAAGACCGGAAACAATAAATTGTTCTTAATAAAACAGACGATGAGCTTGAAATACCATGATGGAACTCCACATCGCGATCATTTGAATTCTTTTCAGGGAATCATAAATCAACTTGCAGGAATGGGTATCAAGTTTGAAGATGAGATACAAGGCTTGTGGCTCCTGGGCACTTTACTCTGGGACTCATGGGAAACTTTTAGGACATCATTGTCCAACTCTGCAGCAGATGGTATTATCACCATGGAATTAGCTAAAGGCGTTGTTTTAAATGAAGAGATGAGAAGAAAGTCACAAGGTTCCTCTTCACATTCCGATGTCTTAGTTATGAAAGCGTTGGGAGAAGTCGGAGTAGAGGTCCGTAACAAAGGGAAGCATCAAGTAAATCCAAAGGAAAGTTTGCTGATTTTGAATGCTATCATTGTGGTAGAAAAGGGCACACAATCACGGTTCTACGGTGCAATTGAAAAGGAGAAGAAGAAGAGCGATTACAAAGAATCAAAAGAACCATAAGAAAGACGAGGATGGTAATGGCAATGCCGAAGTTAACATTACTACCGATGAGTTCCTTATTTGTTCTGATCTTGATATGATCAATGTTGCACATGATGATTCGAGCTGGGTTGTTGATAGTGGTGCTACATGTCATGTAACATCACAGAGGGATTTTTATTCATCTTATACTCCAGGTAACTTTGGTAATGTTAGGATGGGTAATAATGGACTATCAAAGATTGCAGGCATCGGAGATATTTGTTTGAAGTTTGACACTGGGATAGAGTTGGTTTTACATAATGTAAAACATGTTCCAGATATGAGACTTAATTTGATCTCCGCGGGCCTACTTGATGACGATGGTTACAGCAACAACTTTGGTAATGGAATATGGAAACTCACTTGTGGTTCTTTGATCGTGGCTAGAGGTAAAAGATGCTCAAAGTTGTACATGACACATCCGAAGATCTTCAAGGATAGGGTCAATGCTGTGGTGAATACCGACATGACTGATTTATGGCATAAGAGACTTTGTCACATGAGTGAAAAGGGATGTCTCTTTTGTTGAAGAGAAATGTGTTACCGGGTGTGCATGATATTCATCTAAAGAAGTGTTCTCACTGTTTGGCGGAGTAAAGCAGGCAGGGTTTCCTTTAAGAGCCATCCTCCTTCCAGGAAGGAGAGTATACTTGATCTGGTGCACTCTGATGTTTGTGGTCCTATGAAGACTAGGACACTTGGTGGTTGCTCCTACTTTGTCACATTCATTGATGATCACTCCAGAAAGGTATGGGTTTATACCTTGAAATCTAAAGATCAAGTATTTGAAGTGTTTAAGCAGTTTCATGCCTCGGTTGAGACCGGAAAGAAGCTTAAGTGTATTCGGACAGATAATGGAGGTGAATACATTGGCCCATTTGATGCTTATTGTAGAGATCATGGTATTCGACATCAAAAGAGTCCTCCCAAGACACCACAGTTGAACGGATTAGCAGAGCGGATGAACAGAACTTTGATGGAGCGTGTCAGATGTTTGTTGTCACATGCAGGGCTGCCAAGTTCATTCTGGGGAGAAGCTTTGAATACAGCGGTACATGTTATTAATCTAACTCCTTGTGTTCCTTTGTCTTTTGATGTACCTGACAGGGTTTGGAGTGGCAAAGATGTTTCTTACGGTCACTTAAGGGTCTTTGGATGCAAAGCTTTTGTGCACATTCCTAAAGATGAAAGATCAAAGCTTGATGTGAAGTCAAAACCATGTATTTTCTTGGGTTATGGCCAAGATGAGTTTGGTTACAGATTATATGATCCTGTCCACAAGAAACTTATTCGAAGCCGAGATGTTGTGTTTGTTGAAGATCAGACCTTGAAAGATGTTGAGAAGAAAGAGACAGTTCCTCAACATAATGATGATATTACTGATTTGGATCCAGTGCCTCCTCAGCATGTAGAACCACCTCTTGACGATGATGTTCAGAATGATGAACAACATGATACTGATGATATTGATGCTCCAGAACAGCCAGAGGTGGATGAAGAATTTCATTCAGAGATACCGGTACCAGACGTGCCACCATTTGTCCCACTTAGGCGGTCTACAAGAGATCGTCATCCTTCCACTCGTTTTTCAGCCTAATGAGTATGTCTTACTCGATGGGGAGAGCCCGAGTGTTATGCAGAGGCCATGGAAGATGAGCACAAAAGGGAGTGGGTTGAAGCCATGCAAGATGAGATGAATTCCTTACATGAGAATAATACTTTTGAGTTGGTGAAGTTGCCTAAAGGCAAGAGAGCTTTGAAGAACAAGTGGGTCTACAAAGTGAAGACTGAAGAGCACACCGCACAACCTAGGTACAAGGCTAGATTGGTGGTCAAAGGGTTCAGTCAGAGAAAGGGTATTGACTTTGATGAGATTTTCTCTCCGGTCGTGAAGATGGGATCTATTCGTGTTGTTCTTGGTTTGGCAGCCAGCCTTGATCTTGAGGTTGAACAGATGGATGTCAAAACAGCTTTTCTTCATGGTGACTTGGATAAAGAAATCTACATGGAGCAACCTGAAGGTTTTCAGGTTAAGGGAAAAGAAAGCTATGTGTGTAGACTTCAAAAGAGTCTTTATGGGTTGAAGCAAGCACCAAGACAGTGGTACAAGAAGTTTGAGTCGAGTTATGGGGAGCAAAATTACCGAAAGACTACTTTAGACCATTGTGTTTTCTTCCAGAGGTTTGGTGATGATGATTTCATCATTTTATTGTTATATGTTGATGACATGTTAATTGTTGGCAAGAATGCAGAAAGAATTACTCAGCTGAAGATACAATTGAGCAAGTCTTTTGCTATGAAAGACTTGGGGCCAGCAAAACATATTCTTGGCATTCGGATCACTCGAGATAGAGCTTTGAAAAAGCTACACATGTCACAGGAGCAATACATCGAGAAGGTGCTTCGCAGATTCAACATGGATAAAGCTAAAGAGGTTAGTTCTCCTCTTACTACTAACTTCCAGTTGACAGATAAAGATTGTCCATCTTCTGAGAAGAAGATTGAAGAGATGGATAGAGTCCCTTATGCCTCAACTGTAGGGAGCTTGATGTATGCTATGGTGTGCACACGACCTGATATTGCTCATGCAGTAGGTGTTGTTAGTCGTTTTCTGTCAAATCCAGGTAAGAAGCATTGGGAAGCAGTGAAGTGGATTCTCAGATATCTACGTGGTACTTCCAAATTAGGTATAACATTTGAAAATGGAAAGCCGATACTTGTTGGTTATACTGATTCTGATATGGTAGGAAATAAGGACAACATGAAATCCACTTCTGGATATTTGATGACTTTTGCAGGGGGAGCTGTGTCATGGCAATCGAGACTGCAAAAGTGTGTGGTTTTATCCACCACCGAGGCTGAGTATGTGGCTGCAACAGAAGCGTGTAAGGAGCTATTATGGCTCAAAAGATTTATGCAAGAGATTGGCTTTGTGCAACAGCGCTACGTGGTTCTTTGTGATAATCAAAGTACTATTCACCTTGCTAAAAATTCTATGTTTCACAAACGAACCAAGCATATTGATGTGAGGTATCATTGGATTAGAGATGCACTTGAAGACAAACTATTTGAACTTGATAAAGTTCATACTGATGATAATGGTGCCGATATGTTGACAAAGGTTCTAGCAAGGGAAAAGTTGAAGGTATGTTGCTCCATCGCCGGTATGGCGAACTCTTCCTCATAAGTCAAAAAGGGGGAGATTTGTTGGGTTTTTTTTTTTTCTTTGTTTTTTTTGACCCATGAGGAAAGCCCAACCATTGAGCATATTAAAGTCTTATTTAGACTTTCTATTTTGGGAGCATATTATTATAAAAACGTCTAGGGCTAGGGCTTTTTTTTACCAAGACTTCATATATTAAAAGAAAAGAGAGAGGTGAAGAGAGAAGAATACACAGCAGCAGAAAAGTTCCGTTTCCCGTAGATTGAACCGTTGGATCGTCGTGATTTTTGGACAGCAGCTACACAGCATCTGGTCCAATATTTTGGACGGTGGAGATCGGTTTTTGAGGTCCGGAGGTCGGGTTTCGTTGGTCTGGACAGTAGCTAATTTTCTGGTGATATATTTCTTATCTTGGCTCTATTTTGATTCCATACACCTTGATGTGCTTACTTCCAAGGATATGATGATTTTGTATGCCTCTAGTATTATCTAGAGAAGACTTTGTATTGCTCCTTTGATGATGATAGTGGATTTAAGCGGCCAAAATGGTCCCGTGGTTTTTCCCTAGTTTATAGGTTTTCCACGCTAAAATTTCGGTGTCTTTGTGTTGTTGTGTGCTTACTGTTTTAGCTCAATATCTTGGTGCATAGCAGTGATATTGTGTGTGTTCTAATTGCATTAAGAACATCCTATTTGTTTGCATCCTCGGGGTTCATTCAAGTTGGGAAAGTTTAGACAAACAGAGATTAATTCCGCATTTATTTGTTTACCGTTTGTGGCTGTTTTTCCCATCAGATACTAGTTAGTGGCTTGGTTAATATAACAATTTTCTCTCACTAAATAAAATCTACAAGCTTTTCAATTTCTTTGTGAAATGGATGTATGAGTAATCTAATTGATACTAGAAGCTTTATAAGAAAATAAAGGTTACATATGAAAGGCATTTACTCCAGGTAGTTAAGTCATGCAAATTGAAAAGATTCGTTGTTTGCAAGAATTAAGTGTTACAGTGATATAGTGAGTGCATTGCATTTGCTGTCTGTAAAGTGAAATTATTTTAAAAATGTACCGTTTAAATTCAAATTTTATCAAATTCGAATAGAAAAATTAGTAAGTATTCGATAATATATTAGATTTTTAATTCTTTTTAGATAAGTAGCTAAAAGAATTTAAACAGCTCATTATATTTAACTTATGCCTATTAAAACATTTTATACTGCCATTAATGGTTTTTTTGTTGAAATCAGACTAGAAAAACGAATTTAGCACTGTAGTATTAAATAATAATAATAATAATAATAACATTCTTGTCAAGTGTTTCTGGGCATAGAAGAAGACTGTTGACTGGCATCAGGAAGTTAAAGCCTATTGTTTGTGAGTTTGAGAAAGAAGAAAACTTGAACTCAGCGATGACTAAATCTATGTGGGGAAATTAAGTTGTCAACATTCATGAGAATGGGAAATTAATTTCGTTATAAACTTGGAATGGATGGTCAATATAGCTCACTTTTAATTTATTTTTAAAATTCTGGTCATCTAATATGTTCATATTAAAAACACCCTAAACAGTAAAAATTTTTTTAAACTCGTGACTTTTAAAGATTCAAACTCGTGACTTTTAGCGAAGAAAAATGTCTTGAGATCTAAAGAGTGTATAAATAGACGAATGGCAGATTGACAAATCTCACTCCTAATTTTGTATCCATATATGATTTTTCTTTTTTTTAAGAAAATAATTCATTGCAACTACGAACTCAAAGCATTAGAGAAAATAATATCCATACAATAGGATAGTGCATGACCAAAAACCAAACAAAAGGATGTCCTAAAATTAAACTCAGGTGCTGCTTGGGATGGAATTATTTCGGAAGCTAGTATTGCTGTTACTTGCAGAAACTGGAAAGGTCAGCTTATTGACGGTGCAATCTGTTAACAATCACAACTGCACTTTGAACCATTAGGTACCCAAAATGATGCTCTCGAGCTAACGACAGAATCCAGGATATTTCAATAGCTCCTACTTCTTCTTCCTGTCGACACTGAACTCGATGAATAACATTAGCTGCTAGCTGAGCATTGCCCTTGCTGTCTGCACATCTGCCTACATGGCTACATCTGTTGTGTTCACCTTTAACCAGACTGTATAAGGACGGGATCAGGAACTTGAGTCTGTTCTAGGGAATTATGACTCCTGTAATCCTGCCCCATCTCTGTAGCAATGTTAATAACCTGTTCATGAGACGACAAAATCTGATCATGGATTAATCTGTTTTGCTATACCACAAAGCCAAAGCCAATCCCTTTACTAGTTTTTTTTTTTCTTTTTTCCCGTTTTTACCACTCGATAAGCTATTTGAATTGAGAAAATCTCATTAGCTATTACCTGCGAACGCGACCTCATTTTTCCCTCAATTTTTGTTCTCTTCGGGCGGGTCACTGTATACAATGAAAACTCCTTCAGTAAATCAGATTTTAAGAATTTGAATTCAGACTAGAAGATGTCTGAAATTTAATCAGCATGTCATTAGGCCAAAACAGTCCTCAATAAAATATTATTTTCTATATTAAATTATTATCTAGTTATAAAAATAATTTATTAATCCATATAATATTTAATTATAATTAATATACTAATTTTTTATGATAAAATTAATATCATTTTTTAATTAAAAAATATTTATTAGTTAATATAATATTAGAATATAATTAATGTGCCACTACTTTTTAGGATAGAATTAGTATTATAAAATTATTGATGAGTTAAATATAATATTAAAATATAACTAATATTATATTTTTTAGATGTTTTTAATTAGAAATAAATTTATTAATTAATAAATTATTAAAAAAATAATAAAATCAAATATAAGTTTGAATCCCATATATCAAAAGTAGTATATATATTAAAATAAAAATTTTATTTATTAAAAATTAAACACACACGTTAAAAAGATGTTAAAATTTAAAAATTAAAATGAAATACTTTATTTCTTAAAAAGATTTAATCCTTTACCTTTCAATGAAAAATTCGAAAAAGAATATATATTCTTATGATTTGTATCAAATTTTTTAAATTTTTAATTAAAAAAATCGGATTATGAAATTATGAAAAGATTTAATTAATTAAATATATCTCATGCAAATTTCAAAAGTAAGTTTAATATTTTATTCTAACTGATAATTTCCTTTTTTGTTTCTTTTCAAAAACAAAATAATTATGTTTATTCTAATTAAAAATTTCCCATGGGCAAGATTTTGGACTATTATTATTACAATTTTCATCTAGGAAATTAAGACATGATTGCAATTGAATTCTTGTGTCTCATCATGATTATCAAAAGCCAGAATCATAAAATTAGAGAATGATTAATGCGAATCAAAGTTTCCTAATTTATATTTGACCCCAAAAAACTAAATAAAAAAATAAAAAAGAAAAGTTTTGCTAATTTATTTACCTCGAAGCTTCTTCCTTTTTTACCATCTTCATTCCATGAAACTGTAGCTTAAAAATGCTTATATTATTGAACTGTAGCTTGAAAAAGTACAAAGAACAACAATTTGTAAATATTTTTTTAATATTTACATAAAACTTGAATTAATAAAAACTGGAGTAAAACAGTTGCTATCAATTCTACATATAACAATTATATATTATCATATGTCATATACGAATAATATATGATACATTACTAGGCTTTTCATTCTAAAAAGAAATTATTTTATATAAATATATAAATTGTAATTTTAAATTTATAAAAATATTAAATAAAAAATCTGACTAAAAGTAGTAAAGAAATAAAAAATTATAATTTTATTTATTTTAATTTTATTTATAATTTTAAAGTGTGTAATTATTTAACTATAGAACTATAATTATATATTTTATATATCTCATAATAAATTAAACTTCTAATATTTTAATTTTTTGTATTTAAATAAATATATATTAATTTTAATTTTTTTGACTAACACGGCTAAACAATATTAGACCAAATAAAGATAATTTGATGTAATAAAAGATATAAAATTTAATTCATATATTAGATAACCCAACTTTTTTTAATCCATCGTAAATAAATATAATCTATAGAAAAAAGATACGATCTGATACCGAATCTCCGAGTCAGAATAACCGACTCAACACTCTCGTTTTGTACGCCTCATTTTTGGCTTCCCAATATATATCCATCCCTACTCTCACAAACACCCCCACTACAGAGACACAGTCACTCTTCTCGCTCCCAATCCTCTTATCTAAATATCTGGTTTCTCAAATATAGGTGGTGACCTGCTGCAGACTCCCACTCCTACATGCAATTTGTTCTTCAGAATTATTTTGAACAAAGAAATTCAATTAAGACTCTGTTTTCATGGCTTAATAATCACACCACCGTTGATTGAGCGTTTGTTTTTGTATTTTTCTCCATTGATTTTTACTTGAATTGAGGTTCTTGATAGAATCAAGAGAGAGTAAGAGGGAAATCGAATAAAGACGCACATGCAGTTTCTGGGTCATTTTTGTTTACTGGTTGTCGTTTGCTCTGTTCTAGAGTTGTACAAGAGAATTTTGCAAGTCTTCTTGGAATTGTTTCTGATGGATTTTGCTACATGCTTGAATTTTCTAACTCAAAGCGGTGAATTAAAAAGTGGGCTTTTGTTGCTTGGATGTTTTTCACCGACTATTAGTTTTTTGAGCCTGTTTTTGATGTTTAGTTTGGGATTGAAGTATTTGCAGACTGCTTTGCATCGTAAGGGTTTGCTTCAATTTTTATGTGAAATTAGAGGGAAATCAGGTAATCCAAGAATTGGGTTTTTTGCAAGAAAGGATTTTGATCAAGTATGTGATAAAAAAATTATATCTTGTGAGCCTAGCTCATTGAAATGCGTGGAGAATTCAAAGGAAAATGTGATGGTAAGCCAAGAGAACACAGATTGCGATGCTTTTGATGATGATGCTGATGATGGTTATAGAAGAAAATATTGGATTGAAGATGAAGAATTTGATGTAATGGCATTGAGGAGATTGGTTAAAATTGAGAGGCAGAGAGCAGATATGGCTAATTTAGAACTTGAGAAGGAAAGAATGGCTTCAGCATCAGCAGCTGATGAGGCAATGGCAATGATTTTAAGGCTTCAAAGAGAGAAAAGTTGTATAGAAATTGAATCGAGTCATCATTATAAATTGGCAGAGCAAATGCAAGAATATGATCAAGAAGTAATTCAATCATTGCAATGGATTATAGTGAAATATGAGTCTGAAAGGACTGTATTAGAGGAAAAGTTGAGCTTGTGTAAGCAGAAATTGAAGCAATACATGAAGAGTGACGAAATGGATCAATTTGAAATGAGTCTTGATGTTGATACTGCCATCGAAGATGGTTCTGAAGATGTACAAACAAATTCAGTTGAGAAGTACTTCTCGCTTTTGTAAGCTCTTTGTACCTTCTGATTTGTAAGAACTGCGAATCTAGGTTTCAATTAATTCTGTTTAGTTGACCAAAGTTAATTCACACAGAATTTCTCATTTTGTTATACAACCGGATGCATACCAATACTTTACCTTTTTATATGTAATCCTGTAAATATTTGCGTCTCCTCATGGAGGCACTTGAATGGAACAATTGAAGAACAGATTCTACTTTCCAGTGGATTTTCCTCATATTGGATTGGAGTATTGTAGTGAGTCTAGATCCTACTATTGTAACCGTAAATTATCCTCTGTAGATTTGTGTTCTGTAATTATAAGGATTTTGTATACGTTAGTGTTCACCAGCTTTGAAAATGAAATCTGGGGTTCTGATGGTCTGATATCTTATGATCTTGGCTCCTTTATAACATGAGAGCTTACTGTTGTTTCTTGTTAAAATTGAATGACTTTCATCTTAGCACATAAAAGTAACTTCTTTTTGAAATCTTTGACCGCGACTGTCATGTTTATGCTTGTACTTAACTCTGATCTCTGCTTACTAATTAAGTGCACGAAACATGTTTGATGCTCCAAGCTTTGATTGAAGCTCTGAGAAAACCTTTTGGTACTTTTTGATAAAAAACACGGGAGTCAATCTACTTGTCATTGCTTTCCACTTATCTTTTCATGTTTCATTTCAACTATCAAGCTTCATTGACTCATGGGTGTTACCCTCTCTGTATGGATATTTTGACTTCGTTATTTAATGTGGCTACATGTGTTTTGGTCCCTTGAAAAAGATTTCTTCTAGTAAATTATGTACCATTGGAACTAGAATCTGTCTTAGGCTGTTATTACTTAGCTGTTAGATTAGTGATACAAGCTATTGGAATTGCATAATGCACAGATGGATGAATAACCTAATACCGAGCAAGCAGCTATTTACTTGTGCTACTTAATCCTTATTAAAATGCTTTAGAACATGGCAGTGGCGTGTATCATAACTTGACTTTTCAGAGGTTTGCTCGAGTGTGATGTCATTCAAAGGCGAGATGGGAAACAACTGAAGAGGCTCAAGAAAGACAAAATCAGATTGAACATCAGCTACGCAGGTTCCAATAATTCTCTGCAAACCTTGTCATACATTTCTTTCTGAACTATGTCTAGAAGTTCTCTCGGGAGGTATTTTCCACATGGGTCTATAATGTATTTGTTTTTTATCATCATAAGAATTAAGAAGAGGTAAGAAAAGAAGAATGGAACAAACTGGTTTCAAAAAATTGATCCTGAAGGCTTTCAAATGGTTCTTCTGAAAATGGCAAAGGTAACACTTAACTTGAATTGTTTTGTATATCAATTTGTTATTTATATAGTTGTTCTTAGCTCTCTCTTCATGTCCAATTGCACAGCTTATCTCCCTAATGGGGCATAATGTTGCTGTAAAACCATGGACTACTGTATTTGTTATTGCACCAGCCTTCTCCAAATTATCTGAGTTTTCACATGTTGAATTATCTTTTAAATATATAGATCTATACTCAAGCTACCTCAGATGGTTTCTTAGTTTTTTGGTTAAAAACAAGTTGAATATAATGGAATGACCAAAACTTTGCATGTGGCAGTAAGTTATTTATTTAACAGTGGAAAGACCCTTTGCATGTGCTACAAGTCTGCTACATGTGCCCAATTGCAAACTTCTAGTTTGGTGAGAGAAAGTAAGGGAAAATTCTGCACCTAGAGCTTATTAGAGGATGATTTATTGAGAAATTCCGACCTAGACTTGGTGTATAGAAGACAGTGACATGGAATATAAATTGATTCATATTTTTTTATTATTTAATATTATGTAAAATTAATGAATTTGTGTAAATAATTTATCAGTTTGGTGATTAAATAGATATATGCAACATGCTTAGATTACAATTTTCTAAAGTTGTTTTATTTTGGTGTGCGCCTATTTCTTGAAATAAATTCTAATTTGTCTTTCAACTCTGTGAATAGATTCCATTCTGGCCAATTTTTTAATCCTTTACAGCCGATTTAGCCTAAAAATTTGCATTTTTGGATCTTCAATTAATAAAGGTACAAGTCAAATAAGGCCACTCAATTTTTGTTTGCGGGGATTCAATTTGTCCTTCTAACTTTTAGCCCGTTTAATTTGGCCATCAAACTTTTTACATTCTATCAATTTAGCTAGCTATTAAATTTTTTTTTAAGCCTGCGAAATATAATTTAATTATAATATATTTAATTATCTGATTAAATTTGTGTATTAATTCTTTTTATGTGTTTGAGGTTCTTAATCAGTT